>NW_007729459.1:105221-118429 GCF_000696425.1 Galeopterus variegatus | reverse complement strand
CAAACCCGCGGCCTCGGTGCTCCCAGCGCTGCTGTGCTCCCAGCGCCACACTCACCTAAGTGAGCCACAGGGTTGGCCCCATATTATCTTTTAATTTCATTTTTCCATGAACTTGTTGAAGTACTTTACCCTTGTATATAATGTATATTATATACAATAGCATATATATATATTATATGTATATACACACACAACTTCTTCTATAATGTCTGACCACAAATGACACTGGCAAATACTTACTATACACCCATCAGTGGTGGAGTGGGTTGATTCATTTATTCATTCATTCATTCAGTGAATTTATTGAGCTGCTTCTATATGCAAGGCATGGGGAATAAACAACAGCTAAGATGAGCAATCTTCTCTGCCTTCATGGAGCTTACATGTAGTGGGGAGATAAAATAAGACATTACAGACACACGTAATGGCAAATTATAGTAAATACTGTGGCTGAAATCAAGCAAATGCTGGAGGCAGAAAGCAGCCACATGTGAATTCACATGTGATGGCTAGGCCAGGTTTCTCTGGGGAGATGACATGTAAACTGAGACCTGGCAGAAGAGAAGATGCTGGTCATGTGAGAAGTGGCAGCTTCTGGGTGCAGGGGACAGCAGCTGCAAAGGCTCTGAGGTGGGAGAGAGCTCAGCCTGTTTAGGGAACCAGATCTTTTTTAATTTTAATTTTAATTTTAATTTTTTACTTTAATTTAATTTTATTTTACTTCTCAAAATACATTGTACTTGATTTTCATGCCCCTTTACCCGTGCCTCTCCACCCCCTCCCCACCCCCCCACATCGTATCTGTTCACTTGACTTAAATAGTTCAAGGAATTTTTTGTGGTTATTCTGTCTTCTTCCCCCCCGCCCGCCTTGATTTGTTTGTGTGTTTATTTATTTAATTTCAGCTCCCACCAATAAGTGAGAACATGTGGTATTTCTCTTTCTGTGCCTGACTTGTTTCACTTAATATAATTTTCTCTAAGTCCATCCATGTTGTTGTGAATGGAAGTACACATCCTGAAACAATAAAACTCCTTACAGAAAACATAGGGGATACACGGCAGGAAGTAGGGGTGGGGACAGAATTCATGAATAGGACCCCCAAAAGCACAGGCAACTACAAGTAAAATAAACAAATGGGACTATATCAAACTAAAAAGCTTCTGCACAGCAAAAGAAACAATCAACAGAGTAAAAAAACAACCAACAGAGTGGGAGAAACTATTTGCAAAATACACATCTGATAAAGGATTAATATCCTGTCTAATATATTTTTAATAATAGGTTTCTTAGACCAGCTCTCCGAAGGTTGAGTCAATGATTTCTTTCTTTACATAGTTGTCTTAAAGCAGATAACAGATATTTTCAAAAGAGTTAACACTAAAATAAAATTTCTTATGGCAGGATTCCATGTCCATCCATAAAATTTCATTCTGCAATGTTCCATCTCTCTCTAATCACGCCCAACACGCAGGCTCACTGTCTACCGGGGTTACCCCCACCCTGGGGTGAGAAAGACGGTCTTTTCATGTCTTCAGACCTTCGAGTTTGGGAAATAGGCACTCAAGAGGTGGGGGACATAGAGGTGTGGAGAAACGATTCACAGCCATGACCCTGAATGGGGCAAAGGCAGGGAAACTTCCAGCCACATTTCTCTTCCCACTGGATTCCCAGAAAATTTACCAAAAAAAGAAAAATTATATATAGCAATGAGAGTGGAACAGAACAAATGGAATTGCAGATTTTTGTATTGAGAAATATTTCAGCATCACCAATCGAAGCCCCGCCAGGGCCTCGACAAAGCCACACGGTGTGCTCTTGTCTCTTCCAGCCTTTCAGAATCTCTCTGTGTTTTTCCAGCAGCAGCAGAAGCAGCTTCCAGCTCTTGCATATTCTCTGGTTTGCCAAGTCCCCCATGCTACCCTCCTGTGTCCCTCTGCATTTCTCTCCTGCAAGGTCAAATTCCAGTTCAGCCTGTCCTGCTTTGCAGCCAGCGGGGTGAGAGCTTCAGCTTGCAGGGTCCCTCCCCTGCGGGCTGGGGGAGGGTCCTTGTGAGGAGTGGGGCCCAGAGGGAATCTGTGCAGGCCTTGACTTTCTCACACACACATGTCTCAGATGTGCAGGGTGTGATTGTAAACAGCGTCTTCGGAGCTGGCCTCCCCACCCGTGTCCTGTTCCGATCACCCTAGGGGTTCCAGTAATAGGGCGTAAAGAAAACAAAGAAAAACAGTAATCTGGTGTTCCAATTGCATTTTTTGTTTTTAGAAAATGTTAATGATAGGTTATTTGATTACTCTAGGTTTGGCTCTGTTTGCTCTGTATTAAGCACATCTGGTATTTAGTAACAATATAAGTAGCAGGAGTTTTTTTGGCACTTAAAAATAAGCTCACCCAGTGTTGCCGTGCAGTTTGGAAACTGGTCCGTGAGGCCGGCCAAACTTGCGGAGATACAAGACTTTTTTCTGCAGGCTGGGCAGCTGGCCAGGACAGCTAAAAAATGTGAATTGGCTAAGAACCGCTGCCACGCAAACACTTCTGGAAATTTCTGTGCTTGGGCCTGCCAAATCCATTATGCACAACATGAATTACAAGAACGTCTATCTCTCTAAGCAGTTGCTTTTTGAGCTTAATTCTCCCGTGTGCTTTATGAAACAAACACAACCAAAATGAGAAAAACACCCTCCAAATCCACTACCATCTATTTTTTGTGTGTGTTTTTCCATGCGGGTTGCCAAGTGTGCAACTTTTCCTGAATTAGGAGAAATAGAATCAAACTTTGGTTTGAATTACATGAAGTCTACCATGTGGGAGGCAACGGTGCTTCCTGGCAATTCTAGAAAGGAAGGATGTCTTGCATCACGGAGACAGCCTAATATTTAGGTAGGAAAAATAATAAAGTGTAACAAAAGCACTTGGAAGAGGAAACACACGCACACCCTGCGCTCAGCATGTTAAGTCATTTGGGACCTGGGCCTTGCTGAGGGATTTTGCTCAGACTAGAAAGCCACCCTTTGCACAGTCCTGCAGACTGTTAACCACAGGGGCAGCGTTTGAAGCAGAGGGTGGGCCCAGGTGGATGTGACGAGCAGATCACAAGGAGGGCATGCAGGAGGTGTAGCCAGCCTTCTAGTCTGGTCTGCCCCAGCTTCCCTTCTGTCCAGGCCTTGGAAATGTGTGCACCGCGTATTTTCTGATCCCAAATTCAGACTTGTCTTTTTCTTGTGATTCAGATGTACTAGATGACTCAGACTCTGCCCGGGTTTGTTTTTGTTAAGGGCCTGGAGCTCCACTCCCATTGCTCAGAAGCACTGGGATGACATTATTCATAGGACACATCGACTAGCTAATATGAGATAATCATATTAGCACATGATGACACATGAAGTCACAATCAATCCTCAGTCCTCCCAATTCCCACTAGGTGTAATGCTGTCTCCCTGCACAACCTTTCTCATGATAACTTAAGGTCACTTCTCTGTCTCCTTTCCTCCTCCCAGTCCCTTAATTTCATGTTTATTTCATTTCATCATTTGCCTCTGTTTTATTTTTTCTTTGCCTTACATAACCATAGTAAATCGAAACTCTGAGGTGTTCTAACTAAGAGCTGATGGTCTCCACTGTGCCATTTCATCCAGTTGCTTTTCTAGCCCGTGCCTCAGTTTCCCCCTCTGTCAGAAGGAAAGCCATGTTGGCACGTCCCATCCTCCCAGGACATGAAGGAGCCCAGCACAGCAGGAAGGTCATGGAGTTTGGCATCAGTTTTTGGCTTGGACGCTGGTAACTTTGTGTCCTCGCTTCTAACACGGGGACGGACACGCCTCCCTTGCAGCACAGCCAGAAAGAACCAAATGTAACCAGGATTACGCAACTGCTTTGCAAACTGTAAAGCAATGCACGAATGTGGGCCGTTCCTATTACCTTTCGAGTAGTCCTACTCGGAGAAATCTGGTCACTTACGTTACTGTGGAGAGTGGGGGTCAAGCAGTCCTGCACACCTGCATAATGCAACCTGGGAATCTGCTGGAGCCACAGTGCAGAAGATCTTTCTGCAGCTGATATAGGACAACATCTCTCAGTGTAATTCTTAATTGAAGAATGTCTCTTGCTTCCTCTCTCTCTGTCTTTGTCTCTCCCTCTTTCTCCCTCCCTCTTTCCTTTCTTTCAGGAGTCGATTGGTGGCCATCCCTGTGAATGTACCATTTGACTAAGAAGGTGAGGTCACAAGGCTAATTAAATTTCCTTTCCCATAGTGAACCGTCTCCCAGAACTAGAGTTCACTCTAAGCAGTTAAACAGGTTTTGGCATTTGGAAAAAAGCCGGAGCCCCAAGAAAGCACTGTTGGCCTCATTTCTACTTGGCTGACGTTGTCTGTCCTGTCCTCAGCTTAAATTTGGATTGCAGGACACATTTTCTGTTTCCTTTTCTCATGTTCCTGGATCTTTGCTGCAGAATTGAAGGAAACACAGAGTCGGGGGAGTCAGCCAGGAAGGATCGTCTCCCCTGCCTGGAGGGTCTCAGGCCTGCTCAGACCCCACCTGTGCATGGCTCCCCAGTGTCCCCAGGAATCTGCCAACACCACGGCTGTTGTCTTCCTCATGGTGGCTATGATGTTTTAGATTCAAACTGGTTCCAGGGGCTTTTCCTCTCCGTTTGAAGGAAGCCACCCTTGCGATTCCCCAGCAAGGACGACCCCTTGCAGGTGGCCCAGAGCAGACCTGGGGCTGGCGAACCGGGGCAAGTCTCAGCCACCGCAGAAGCTCTGAACAGAAGGGAGAACAGAGTGCCACCGTCGGGCAGCCACAGCTGACCACGGGGGAGGCGGGAGGGTGACAGAGACGATGGCCAAGCTGTGCCCGCACTGCCCGTTGGAGGCTTTGCCCGCCTGCCACACCACAGTCCACGCACTCTCCCTGCTAAGTTGGCGCTGGCATGAGTGAGGTCACAAGGATGACCGTGGAATCTTCTGGAATGAGAAGCAGACTGTGACGTCTTCCCCAGACATTGCAGCATCCAACCAGTCACTCTGGTCACTGAGGATTTAGGGTTACCTCCGTGAATCATAATCACTAATATTTATTGCCAAGTCTCCACAGCAGCCTGGCACAGGAGCCCGAGGACAGAGGTCCTGTATCATCCCTGCTGCTTAACCATAGAACCAGGGCTCAGCGTGTCACATGACCCGGCCAGGTTCACATAGCTGGTAAGCACAGGGCCTGTTTTTGGTGGCAAAGCCACCACCGGGCCTCTGCCCAGGCTTTGGCCTGTTGACCTCTCACCTTGTCTGTTTCAGTAACACTCTTTCTGCGTTTGTTGTCAAAATGGGCTCTCTGGGGGGTTCTCTGTTCTTCCACCTGTGAGCTCAGCTGTGAGCTCCATTATTGCACCTGCCTGGTCTCCCCTCTTCAGAGCAGGCCCGAGGTGACCCCCCACCCAGCCAGGGCTTTTGTGTTGCCCCCAGCCCACTCTTTCCTGTCTTTCCCGTCTCATGCTATCAACGAACCATCACAACAGCCATGAGAACATTCCACATTTTGCTTAATAAATGTCGCCCCCAGCCCACTCTTTCCTGTCTTTCCCCTGTCTCATGCTATCAACGAACCATCACAACAGCCATGAGAACATTCCACATTTTGCTTAATAAAGGTGATATTAGAAAGGATCACTAAAATGTAAGCTGCTAAGTGTTTGATAGACTAACCATTTCATCTGACATTTTAACACGAAGGTCATTTTCAAGAGCTGATGCCACTTTTGTACACTGGATATCCACTGAGTGCCTACTATGCGCTGACCACGCTCCTACTAAGTACCAGGCGCTGTTTTAGGCTTTGAAGAGTCTCCATGTTTACGGAAGGCCTGTGGACACCGGAAATCCAGTGTCCCTGAGAAAGCTTTTCCTGTGGTTTTGCACAGAATCTACCTCTTTCTGTGCAAGGTGACAGCTCTAGCTGCGAGAGAAATTAAAAATGCCTTCTTGGAATAGTTATCTGATACTCCTAAATGGGACTGCTGATGTTAATAGGGCCTTCTGATTTTCAGTTGATTGAGCAACTGCGTGTGCAAGACAAGGAGAAAAAGAGGAAGAAAATAGAGCTGTCACTACTGCTCCTAAATGACAAGACTGGTTTTACCACCATGGAATCATTATTAGTGTCGCACATCACTTTCTCCTCTTATTTATGTAATACTCCAAGAAGTTAAGGAAAAAATTTTTTTTTCACTTTTACATTTCTTAGGTTTTACAGACACTTTCTAAATTAGGTTAAGTAGCAGCACCTTCTAGGTCATACGTGCTGTGTAACACATTGCCACAGACTTAGCAGCTCAAAACAGCACACATTTATTATCTCACAGCTTCCACGGGCCAGGAGGCTGGGCACAAGTTGGCTGGGTCCCCTGCTCGGAGCTGGGGTCTCTTTAGAGGCTCGAGGTTCTCTCCCAAGCTTACAGCGCAGAATTCATTTCCTTGAAGCTTAAGTGGCATGGAGGTTTGCTTCTTCGAGGCCAGCCAGGGAGAGAGAGAACCTGTTGCTTCAAGCATCTGACCTCTAGACCTTCCTTTAAAAGGCTCATCTGATTAGCTCAGACCCACCCAAGATAATCTCTCTTTTGATTAACTTAAAGTCAACTCCTTAGAGATCTTAATTACATCTGCAAAAGCCTTTCACCTTTGCCTTATAACATAACATAATCAGAGGAGCAATACCTCTTCCCCTTTGTATATTGGTTAGAAGCAAATTAAAGCCCTGCTCACCCTCAAGGGGAGGGAATTACCCAAGGGCGTGGGGCATTGGGGGTCATCTGAGAATTCTGCCCACCACAATACACTACTTGTGGACAGGAAGCTCATCTCATGTGGTTTATGGTTTGTCCTTATGCTAAACAGGGCAAAAGGTCCGTGACAGAACAGGAATGGTAGGAGAATTTAGGGATTAGAAATGAGTTAATGTTTTTAAGATGCAAAGTTTCTTGCAGAGCATACTCTGAAAAAGGGCTTTTTTTCCCCTTCTCAACAGGTCTTAAGGGGTTAGCGAGGAGGGAGGCGTGGATAGCTAACTATCAAAATGGGCTAAAAGGAAGAAAAATGAGCTGGAAAATCTAGGCTCAAATTCCAGTGGCTCCTGCAAAAGCTGGCTGACCTTTTCCTGTACTGCAAGCGGGGCAAACAGTTCCTGCTTTCCCGTGCAGGGCTGCTGAGCAGGCAAAACCAGACGATGGTCTGCGAAGGCTTGGAAAGAACAAACTGTGGGTACAAAGGTCTTATTGTCCAGACACAGATCACTAAGGAGCTGGCAGGTAATAATATACTGCTATCTCATAAGGCGGACGCGTGATCATATAACCAAGAGAGTGGTTTTTTTTCAATGATCACCAGTGAGACATTCTTGAGAGACAGCCCATGTCTCTCCCATAAGCTGGGGACTTGCATGTTCTGGGCTCACATTAGGGGGGAAAGAGCCCCTCCCAGCGTTCCTCAAAGTTTTACCCCCAAGTTGAGTTCTAGGTCATAAATCTCCCAAGCAGCCTCCACAGCCGGCTTCCTCAGTCCCCTGAGTGTCTCTACAAGGCCCACAAAGGAAGTGAGATAGTGGGGAGTCTGGGGCCATCCTTGGTCACGTGAGATTTCCCTCTCACTCAGCCGGAGCACGCAGCTGCACAGGAGGACACAGCCACGCAGAAGGACACAGCCACAGTCCAGGCTGGGGAGACAGCTTTGCAGATCGACCGCCCACCAAGCAGGCTTCCCTCCTGCAAGGAGAGACTCGGGCTGATAATGTGTTAAATCACATTAATGTAGGAAATAAACATGTAATAAATAATAATGGTGCAATAATAGTGGTTGTCATTGCCATGGTTAGTTCTGTTGAAAGTATGAGCTCTACACTATGGATTTCTTAGGATAATTTTGCCCTTACTTAAAAGAAATGGACAGATGTACTTTATAAATATGAAGATAATTTAAAAATAAAAGAATTGGAGAAAACCCATTCATTTTGCTTGTTCAACCATTGCCTTATTCTTTTGACTTAAAAAGGTAAAGTAAGGTTTTTAAATTTTAATTAATTTATTTTATTACTATGTTTATCATTGTACAATTTAATCATTTTTTGTGACCCTTTATCAATTTCTCGCTAAATCCCCCTTGTTTTTCTTTTTAAACTGATATTTAGATTCTACCCTCCACATCTCACACCCATTCCTCAGTTTCCCCAAGATGCCATTATAGATGCAAGGCTGTGCTTAGGTTCTGAATTCTCCAGGAAGCTACATTGTTTAAATGTCCATCCAGGGCTGTCATTTCCATGAAAAGAAAACAAGCATTTTTAATGATAGACAAGCTGGTTTGGTTTATGATTTGCATTCCAGTCGATGGAAATGTCCCAACATCAGTGTCTCACAGCAATGTTGTTGACTCATTAGAAAGAACATTCTTATGAGAGAAACTGAGCTCTTTCTCTGGTTTTCCTGCACCAAGTAAAACATGCATTCTAGCATATGAAGCAATTTGAGCAAACTACCTTGCTTTCAAGTTGCACGCCTGATGATTTTTATACCTGAGATGCTTTAGGTACAATTTGCACGTGAGACAGAAACACACACACACACATAAGGCAAAGTAAGAAACAGGACTTGTTTTGAACTATGGACTCTCCAGGAGTTTTCAAGTGAGGGGATCTGGTTTTGAAAGCCGTGTTGACAAACTGATATTAAATTTTCAGCATGCTTTGAATGGAAAACGTGCAAGATATGTGAACAATATATTTCCAAATATGTCACATATTTATAAAACACAGTAAATGCATGACAGATTGAGTAGGATATGTGGAAAAATAACAGCTGTGGTACACCCTATTTCTTAGCAAATTCATACACAACAAATGACATTCATGTCCAATGTTTTGCAAAATCTCTTTTTTAAGCATGGTAGAAGAGGATAGAGAGGATGTAAACAGAAGTTTGCCAAAGAAAAATCAGAAGACGGAGGTAAATTTGAATGACATGTCATGTAATTATCATACATAAAACAAGCTCTGAATGGGTCACCCCATTTTGTCCTGGCATGCCACCTTTGGATGGAAGTGATATGAAATGAAGCATTAGAAGAAGTGATCTGTATTTTGAGGTGGGCTGAGACATCGCATAGGAGGGGAAGCGTAGAGAAAGTCGCAGAACATAAAACAAGCACCATGCATGTCGATGATGTGAAGATTTGTTTGGATCGAGTAGAGTTTGAGTCAAAGATCAATGCGAAGGATGGTTGGTGGCATCAAAGATGAGACCAGGTTCTGAGTTGGCAAAGCACCCGGAAGCCTGACCGGGGACACTCTGACTTGAATCATAGGTTGTGGGGACCCAGGGTGAACTCCAAAGCAAGGAATTGGCATGGGAAGCTAAGTGTCTTTAAAGAGAAATTTTAGCAACTGTGAGTTCAATGGAGGCATGGCCACCTCCTAGGATAAAGGTACAAACCCCTTGTATTTGTAATATAGAGCTGTGTGATTTACAAGTCATTTTCAAATCTACAATCCTATTGGAGCTATAGGACAAGCTTGCATGGCAGACAAGGAAGGTTTTATCATTCACGCTTTCCTCACAAAGAAACCAAGAGTTTGTGACTTCTTTGGGGTGACAGTCAGAAAGCTGAGGGCTTGGTCCTAACAACCCAGGAACATGTTTATTTAGGATGGTATCTGGGAGAGATGGGATTATATGTGTTTTCTTCTTTCTCTTCTTTTACATTTTCCCTCCCTAATTTTCTACAATGAACAAAAAAATTTTTAATCATAAAAATGACATTAAATACTATTGCTTCAAAGATGGGAGAAATCCCCTCTCTTGAGCCTGGTAGCCCAGGATCTTTTCTTGACTCCCTGCTGGAAGCTGGAATGGCCTTTCCGGGGCCATCCGTGACCGACTCTGTCTTAAGCTCAGCGGGTTGAAATCAGTGGAGGACGGACAGGGCAGAGAGCCTGGAGAACTGAATCAGCACCCTATTTCCCACCATTCTAGGAAGTTTCTTCATATCTGTGCACCCTCGTTTCCTGTTCTGTATCCTTTCTGCCAGATATGAAGTGTTTCAAGATTCTGAAGCAAACAAGGATAGGTCAAAGACAGGTGATACTAAAATTGCTTTCTTATGCGAGACTTAAAATGTTGGAATACTGCAGTTGAGTCTTCTGCTTAGCCTTGGTCTGATCGGAGGGAAACTTTGGGCAAAGTGTGTGGAGGGAAGGGTGGGTGGGCACGGGAGATGCTGGAAAGCCAGGTGTATCTGTTGAGTTGAAGTTGAACTCAGAGCAGCCTCCCAAGCTGCCTTTGGCTTTCCCTCGTGACCACTGCTCCAGTGGTATGTTCTAGACTGATGGACATGACAGGGAAACTCATGCAAGGAGGCTGTATTAGTCTCTTTAGGTTGCATATAACAATATACCTGAAACTGGGTGATTTACAAAGAAAAGTGACATTTATGACCACTGCTCCAGTGGTATGTTCTAGACTGATGGACATGACAGGGAAACTCATGCAAGGAGGCTGTATTAGTCTGTTTAGGTTGCATATAACAATATACCTGAAACTGGGTGATTTACAAAGAAAAGTGACATTTATTGCTTACAGTTTCTGAGGCTGGGAAGTCCAAAGTCTGTCTGATGGTGGTGACAGTGACCCAGGGGTCTCACATTCCAAGATGGTGGAAGCAGAGAGAGCAAAAGGCAGACTCTCCTCTTCTTTTAAAGCCCTCAGAACCATGCCCCTGACCACCATTTTTAAATCATTCGCTCCACATGGTCCTACAATCCAATCACCTCTTCAACGTTCCGCCTTTCAATTACCATAATAGGATTTCCCACCCTCTTAACAGTCACAGTGGGGCTAAGTTTCTAATACATAAAACTTGGGGGACACAATTCAATCTTCAATGAGTTTTGGGGGGGACATAATTCAATCCACTACAGAGGCTGCCTGGTCTGGTGGCCTAGATGACAGTAGACCAGCAGCTCCATTGACCTTGGGCAAGCAGCTTCACCTCTCCATTTCCCACTTTCTCTACCTATAAATAAATGATCTCCCTAGGAGGTGGAGGATAATTGAGATCACATTTCTATAGTATTGTTAACTCTATAGAATTCATCATTTTTAACCTTGGGATGGGGGTTCTTGGACCCTTTGAGAATCTGATGAAACCTATGAGCCCTCCCCCCAGAAAAAACATGTATGCGCCCACCAACTTTCTGTCTAAATTCAGGTGGTCTGTAGACGCCCTGAAGCTTACCCTTAAACTTCCCATAGGTCGAAAGCAAAACAAACCTACTTTAAAAGGAAGTGCTATGAGCATGTAAAAGATTAATAATGTGTCATTTCTATCAAGTCACTTCCAGCCTTGTGGACTTTATTCACGCATCTGTTCCCTGATGTCACCATCATTACCCTCATTTTATTACTATTAAAAATAACTTTGTTATCTCTATTGTCTCTACTCATGGTCATGCTCACTCTCTCACCTTTTTCTTTTTTTTTGGTATCATTTAACTCTGAAGTCCTTGATACCACATGCATATTTGCTACTGGTCTTCTGTGTAGGACAACATAGATTCTTCCATCTAAGTGGAATCTAGTAAATAAACAAGAATATGCATAAACGAAGTGAGTTTTTAAAATGAGTTCTTTATTGCTTTTGGACAGTTAAAATTGCTACGCCCGAGAGAGAACATGACAAGTGGCCCTCAAAACATTCTAGAACACACTCAACATGAGCATGCAATCCAAGACTAATTAAAATTTGCATAATTCTTCTTATTTATTCTAAAGTAACTGAAAAGCAGCATTCTTGAAGAAAGAAGTTTTAAAAAATGTTATTTTATACGCAGGTTTAAAAGGAATCAGCCCATTTACTCAGTAATGGAAAATATCATTATTTTCACATTCTTCCCTAATGTCTTCTGTTTTCTTCCGTCATTATTTAGCTCAGCTAGGAATTAGGCATATTCCTTAGTTAGGCTTAAAAAATAAAAGCACTGGTATTAGGAAATGCAATATCTTTTGCAGACGACTGGACTTACTGGGAGGGTTAAGGAGCTTCTTAGGTTTACTTTAGACGCTCTTTCCTTTTTTCTTTCCAGTTTTTGCATAATGCATGGTTTTTCAGCACACCAGCACCTGGAGCTGTCTCTCTCTCTTTCTATATATATATGTATGTGTGTATGTATATTTCTTTACTATCTTCTATAAAAGGAGCCTGCTATTGATTGCAGCTGACTGAGCTGCTTGAGTTGATATCTAAGCAACGCTAACCCAGATAGGGATTAGCATTACATCAGCAGTCAGGCGAGGGAGACTGGCAGCATGCCAGCCTGTAAAAACGGACCACGTTTGCGTCACCGTTCCCTTGGTGATGCTTCTTGGAGCCTTGTCAGCTGTCCCCTGAGGTTGTTTCCTTCATATGTCAACAGACATTCCTGAATCTTTAATGCTGAATACTGCTTTGCCTTCTCCAAAAACACTTAGGTGACCACGCAGCGAGCGTATCCTGTTGCTATGATCTTTGACAATGTATTTCGTTCATGAAATAGGTGTTTGTTCAATTCAAAACATTTGAGGGGATTTAAGATGGTTCTGACTTCTGTTTCTCCATGTGAGAGGACCATATCCTGTTGCTATGATCTTTGACAATGTATTTCGTTCATGAAATAGGTGTTTGTTCGATTCAAAACATTTGAGGGGATTTAAGATGGTTCTGACTTCTGTTTCTCCATGTGAGAGGACCTATTTTTGAAGAAAACAGCCATGCTTTCATCTTTCTTAGGTCAAGCCCTTGTTCCCTCACCAGCTTACCCAAACCCTTCAATTATCCTGTGACAGTGTGACATTCATGGAACAAAAAAGCTGGTTGAAAGACCCGGCTGGAATTTGTCCCATTTATGATTTGCTCTCTGACCTGCTCTGAGAATGTCCGTCCCCGACTGACTGCAGGCCCCAGATAAGAAAGACTCGTCAGCCACCGCCCGTGCGGAATCTCTCTGCTCATTTCCCCACAGTGTCCTTATTTGCGGTCCCTGTAACTTGATCGCCACTTTTATCTGGGCATATTCTACATGGAAAAGTACCATATGCAGCAGGCGAAGGGAGCCTCAACCTCAGACCTCCTCCTGCCTGGGCTAGGACACGCGGCTCGTGGAGTGTGAAGCGGTTTCCTCTGCTCACAGCCCCCC
>NW_007729459.1:91991-104584 GCF_000696425.1 Galeopterus variegatus | reverse complement strand
TGCCTGGGCTAGGACACGCGGCTCGTGGAGTGTGAAGCGGTTTCCTCTGCTCACAGCCCCCCAGATTGCTGGGCAGTCTCTGCAGCAGTTAATCCCCGTCGTAGTGGAGCAGCTTAAATGTGCAGTGAAGTCATCTGGTTTCTTGGGGTTCAGGTGCGGGTGTTATGGATTGCTGGGCAGTCTCTGCAGCAGTTAATCCCCGTCGTAGTTGGAGCAGCTTAAATGTGCAGTGAAGTCATCTGGTTTCTTGGGGTTCAGGTGCGGGTGTTATTAAACTCACTTAGTCATGAGTGACCATGACAGGTGAGTGACAACAGACCCACTGTCCCCCAAGCGAGCCTGGAAGCCGACTCCACCATCCATCTGAAGGGCACTGTTGGTGGGGTCTCCTGTCCTTTGGAAACCTGCTAAAAGCCCTGCGGGTTTGTGGCTGCAGAATGTGGCTTCATCACTGTGCCAGCTGCTATACCTGTCCCCATTTCTGTTCTGCAATTCATGTCCCCATTGCCCTGCCCCTGGGAGCTCTGTGACCAGCTCGCACGGACCAGCCCAGGGAGCTCTGTGACCATCCCCTCCTGATGAACCCCAGGAGAATAGGAACGGAGTCGCCAGAAATGGAGAGACTCAGAATCACTGGGTTTTGGAGCTGAAAGGAATTGGTAGGGATGTAGTGAAACCCAAGCATGTTGGTTCATTTTAAGCATGAGAAATCCAAAGTCAAGAGAAGTTAAATGACTTTGTGGATGTGGCCATGCTGGTGTCAGGCCCAGGCTAGGACCATGTCTCTGCTCTGGCCTTTGCTTCTCAGCCCAGCAGGCAGCTGGCATCCAGGGGTGGGGCTGGCTGGGGCAGGCCGTGGGTCTCGTTGCTCCAGCATGGAGCCCTGTCCAGTGGAGTGAAAGGCTTGTACCACCTGCGGCTTGGAAGTGGGGTGCAGCTCCAGGGCTCACCTGAGTATGGCTCTGTTTCTCCTCGCTTAGCTGGGTGCCCACAGGACAGCCTGCTTCTCTGCACTCCACCTGGACCTGCGGGACACGCCAGCCCCCAGGTAGCACTTGTCCCCTGGCAGGACTGCAGAGATAGCAAGGGGAGCCCGGCAGCTGCTGTGGAGCCAGAGGCAGAGAACCTGGACCATGCCGGGGACAGCATTTAACTTGACTGTGGGGCCATGGGGGAAAAAATAACATATACACACACAAGGAAGGGAAAAACCCTTTGCACCCTCACGCAGGGCTTGCACGTCCATGGTAAGTGTCCCTTGTCCCTCGCTTCGTCCTTCCCCTAAGCTCCACGTGTCTCCTGCAGGTGGGATGTGGAGGCTGGCTGACCTTGGTGACTTGGTTCAGAGCAAGGACTTTGAGGTCAGATCTCCTGAGTTTCACTCAACTGCTGTGTGATCTTGGGCAAGAATTCATCCACTCTAAGCCTCCATTTCCTCATCTGCAAAATGGAGATAGTACTATGTGTTTTAAGGAATGTCATAAGAATTAAATAAGATAAAGTTTGTGGTGTGTTTGGTGAAGTGCTTAGCACAAATGTGATCAGGACACTTTAGTCATTTCTATTACTGTCACTTATAGAACAACTTCTGGAGAGTGTTCTCAAGGCAGCTCATGAGCACAGGTCTTTGCAGTGGTGAAGGGGGAAGGCAGGTGCAGGGTCCATGCCTCAGTGTGGTGGGCACAAGGATAGGCAGGCTGGTAGAGACCACACAGGTGCCCCTACCCTCATGGAACTGCAGGTCAGCATGACCCCCATGTCAGGGGTAGAGCCAGGGAGCCCTACAGTCTAGTTCTAATGGCCGACAGCCCTACCTGTGGACACCTGGTTCTACCATGCCATCGGGCCATTGGATGGGGCTGTGGCAAAAAGGGATAAAAGAAACACAAAAGTAATAATGGCTGGAATACTTATAGATCATTGCTGTTTAGGGAGGGCTTTAACGATCTTTGCATTCAACATAATGTGTTCTACACTCACGTTTTCACTGACCAAAACCAAACTCTTAACAGGTTAAAGGACTTGCCTCAGATTGAAGAGCAAATAACTGCTGGGAATTAGACCTGAATCCTGCTCTCTCCCCTGGAGGATTTCTCCTGTGAATCTTCCTCTCTCACCACATGCCACACTGCCATACATGCATGTGTGTGTTCACAGAACCACACATGTGTGCACACACGACACACAGGTATGTAATACGTGTGCACACATGTGTGCATGTGCAGCAGACGTGTGCACAGATGCACACGCATGCTGACACACACGCACACACAGGGGAGCAACATGTGGGCATGAGCCGTGCATGCTGCCGAGTGCCAGGCTTGCGTTCCACTTGCTCCAGCCCCCCAGGGGACTCCAGCACCCTGAGAGGAGGCTGCAGGGGCAGAGGTCTGGGCTCCCTGGCGCTGTGCTGAGGATCACATACACTGACTCAGCAACCTGAACTTGCCTTTTTCCCAGAGGGACTGGGGCTGGGGGCCTGGGCAGAGGAAAAACTGGAACATTGCCCTTTTCTTCCCACTATCTCCTTTGTCATCATGACATGACATGACATGAGAGTGGACTGATTGGGAATGCATCTTCCTCTGTCAAGCTTTGGCATGAGTCGCTTGGCAAATAGCTCCATGTGGAAATTTCAGACCTCCCACGTCACCCGTGGAAACCCTCGTCTGTAGAATCCACGGTGGGGACTTTGTGTGTGAGTCCACCATCCTCCCCACCCCCAGCGGGATGGGGGGATTACATTTCACATACACGCCCTGCATGCCCATCCTGCACACAGTTGTATACGCCGATTCAGCCCGAGGGGGCTGGCAGCACCACGTCCCCCTGCAAGCCTGACTTCCACCATAAGCTGTCCACCTCGCTTCACCCGCCTCTGTCCACTAAAGCAACTTGAGGTTTGGCAGCCAACCAGAGGGAGCCAGGGATCTGCCACCACGTTCTAGAGGCATCTCTTCAGTCCCCCTGGTGCCAGGGAAAGACGTTATTTGGGAATACTTGGGATATATGAGGGAACTTCAACAAAGTTCAAGGAAAAACGGAATTAAAAGATAATACGAACCTTTCCATGAAGTTTTCTTGCTTTGCTCTACAGGTTTTAGGAGTTTCTTTTACTCTTTGGGAGATAAAAATTGTTACAATAAAACCTTCGATGTTTTTATGCCCATGATATTTACACTCTTTTTATGGTTGATTCATTGAACATTTTTTCCCGGAGACGAGAAAGTAGCTCATAACTTTTTTTTTTCCTTTTTGTCTTTTTTACTGACCGGTAATGGGATCACAACCCTCGGTGTTGCGCCCGCACCGCGCTCAGCCAGTGAGCGGAACCGGTCTCCACATGGGATCCGAACCCTTGGCGGGAGCGCCGCTGCACTCCCAAGCAGCACACTCTCCAGTGCGCCACTGGGCTGGCCCTAGCTCATAACTTTTTACTAGTAAACTTCTATCCCGGTGGCTGTCACCCATGTGAATTCAGGCACTCGGGAGTTATTCATTGAGCGCCACCTACGGACCAGGCACTGTTCAGGAAGCTGAGGGTACAGCCGTGAACAACACAGCCACAGTTCATGTTCTCAGGAAACTTATGTTCCAGGAATGACCAAAATAAATTCACAGATATGTCATAGACCAAAACTAGGACTAAGGTCAACACACACAGCATCACTTAAACTTGGTGGCCTGTCTTTACTCACACATTTAAACATATTGTTATCAAGTCACTCACTTATTGATGATCTGAATTTGAGGATTGAGGCTGTTTCTGTTCAGAAAGCCCCATGTTCATCTCCTGACTCTGCGAGCCTTTGCTATACGCAGATGTCCACCAGGCCACCTGCCAATGGAAGTGGCGTCACGGAAAACATGGGACTGCATGAATTCTCCTCTGCAGATTATGGGTGTTTGGCTGCAGGGTCGAAAAAGCATGACCCAACCTGTGAAAAACTGCGTTTTGATGAAGGTTTATCCTAGAAGAGGACTGACAAGTTAATTTAGATGGTTCAGGGTTGTTTTTTTAAGGAATAACCCTTAAAAAAGTTTTTTTTTTTTTTAAGAAAACAACTATTTAAATAAGTTGCTTTCTTTTGTAAATCTGGTCCCTCACTGATTTTAATTGGTGGCTCATTCTTTTGTTCATTTATTGAGGGCTGTGGTGGCCCAGACACTGACCTCTGTGTCAAAACACAAAGTTTAATAAGACATGGTCCCTGCCCTCAAGGAGCGCATAATCCTGTAAGAAAAGTGGATGTGGGGACAACTGGGGGGTTGAAGGACACCTGCGTCAAACGCTGTACTTAAGGTGGGGGTGATCAGCTCTCCCGGGCATGGGAAAGAGGTGAGAAAATTTTTCAGACAAGAGATGACTCGTGAAACATGTCCTCAATATGAGTTTAAAGACACCGCAGAATCCAATAAGAGCCTGTGCCTTGTCTCCCACCTTTGTCCCAATGAGGCGACAAGGAATTTGGACACATTATCCAGCCACCAACAAATCATGATACCAGCCCTTCTTGAGCAAGCTGCTTAGTATTCTATTTTGTGCAATCAGTCTGAATTCCAAATTCACTGACACTGAAGATGAAACGGCTAATTATACAGAGTAATTGCATTTAAAATCCATGCCTTTGAATGACTGATGAAATCTTCTTTTTTAAATGCTCCTGAAACTCAGGGCACCCAGCAAGCACCTTGGTGAAGGGCCAGTATATTTCTACCCCTGCAGTGCGGGCATGGTGTCCCAACCTCTCATCCACATCCTTTCCTTGAATTCAGTCTGTGCATTGAAAAGAATACTTCTGTGACACTTTATCTCTGCCTCAGTTAGCTTTTCATCTGAAGTGAATTAGAAAAAGAGGTGTATAGGTGGGTGAATGCGTATGTATCTTTAAGGAAAGGAAGTTAGTGGGAGAACAGAAAAAAAACCCTCAAATCTTACAAATAGTAAGGTAACATACTTATAGTTAACATGCAATAGATACTAAGTACAGATTCCAGTAAAATAACAGGAATTGATAATAATTGTATAATTGTGTCATAATGTTATAGTAAATTTTTGTTTACTTAAAAGTCTCCTATATAAAATTTGAAAATTTTAGACTTTTATAATTTATAGCATTTTAAATATATATATTTTGAGATCCTGCAGTGTTCTTACTCATAATTTTAGCCATTAGTTATGAAAATGTATTCAGTCATTCACTAGGACTTATTCGCAGAATCCATTATTCATTATGAACATCTGGGGACGGAGAAGGTACATTTTTCTTACACCACCTTTACCGCAGCCAGCGCTTTTGAACACGCTGTGTGTTTGGAGGATACTCAGTTCAGTTTCCTCCCAATTTTATTGCTGGTTGAACCTTCTGGAATGGTTTCAACTGGAGGAAACACGAAGGAAGTTATGTCAGATGAATCATCTCACTGTGTGTTGCTTTACAGAATCACTTCCCCTGGATAATTAATAAAAGGTTTGCAGGAAGAATGTCCCTGGAATAATTAGCAGGCAGTGTCAGAATGGAAACGTTTATTTTTCTCCCTGTTCTGTCAAACTCAGCACCTCGTTGTGTCATTTGAGGATTTGGACAGAGTCGGAGGCAGCCTTGGACGACTGCAAAACTGATCCTTGGTGGAACGCAGCGTGGGCACCCACAGAGCCCTCTGTACCGTCGAACACCCGAGAAACTCTGCGCGGGGGCCTCCGGTGAGAGGCCTGGCCCCACTGCTAAGGCCACCTGTCCAGAATCTCTTGTTCCACCAATGCCAAATCTTTTGGCATTTTTGTGGCTCTGACTTTGTAATCTTTGTAACAAGGCGAAGTTTCCAGTTTCTAGGTAAATAAGTCACACAGTACAAATTCAAGTGGCATAGGTTCTTTTTTTTTTCTTTCTGTTTTTGCATAAAATAGTGCAAAAATGTCTTTAGGGGCTATACCAGGAATTCTAAGTCCTGTTTGGTCAAAAACAAAAACAAAAACAAAAAACACTTAGGGCTCACACCACATCTAATAGCCTTAATAGATGCATCTGGGGACAATAAATACAGTATGCTGACCTGAGGTGGATCAGGTCCGTGATCTTAATATTTTTTCTTTTAAACTAATTCTTCCTCTCCGTGATCTTAATATTTTTTATTTTAAACTAATTTTGTTCCTTTTTTTTGGCGATTTTCCGCTCATGTGTGTTTGACGCCAGCAGAAAGATGTTTTATGACTCGGCCGTCATGCTGATGCACGTTGCAATGTTATTTATACTCTTAATAATCTTGTTGGTAGCCAAAATATCACTCTGGCACTCATTACGTGTGTGACCTCCTGTAAGTCACTTCTAAGCTTTAAACTTCAGTTTTCTTAACTGTAAAATGAGATTGGACTAAAATATTTCTAGTTCCTTTGAGTGCCAATGCTCTGTGGTTCTGAAAGGTGCCTGGGTTGGCTTTGGGTAGAACTGTTCCCAGATTTATCATCGAGGAAACTGAGGCTCTCTCTCTATACCTCTGGGGACAGTCCCTTTCCACTTTCGTGTCTCCTCCCCACCCTCATATCTTTTCCAACTCTCCCTAAGGGCAGGTGCCTGGGTTGGCTTTGGGTAGAACTGTTCCCAGATTTATCATCGAGGAAACTGAGGCTCTCTCTCTATACCTCTGGGGACGGTCCCTTTCCACTTTCGTGTCTCCTCCCCACCCTCATATCTTTTCCAACTCTCCCTAAGGGCTCACCCCACAGCTTTTCATGGATCTGCTCCCCTTAGCCCAAGAGCTAAGACCCGCAGGCCATAGGGGGTCCAGCCCACCTTCCTGGTGGGAGCTCTGAGCTGTCCTTTGGCCATTCCAAGCAGGGCCCTGGTCTTCTCTCTACCTGTACCCTAAGCCCCCTCCCACACCCAGGGAACCTCATTCCAACAAGACGTTTGGGGCTCTCTGTGCCTTCCCCCCCAGATGAACAGTAACTCAGTGATCTTCCAACTGCCACCTGGGAACCCCGAGACCAGAAGATGTAAACACATCTCTCTATCCAGGAGTGAGAAATTTCTTCGAAAACTTAGGCTTTATCTTAAAAGTTCATGGAAAGTTTGCATTCCACTCCATATGATACCCACTTGTTTTGATATAAAAATGTTCCTTCAAAAACACATAGGAAAACTAACTTACGAACAAGGCTGAAGCTCCGGGAAAAAGTGCTGCATTTAGCTCCGGGAAAAAATGCTTTGAGCACTCTGGAGGTCCCTTACCCCTGCTCCCCCTTAACCTTTCTGGACCTGCCTCCTGGACCTGTATCCCAGTTTGAGAAACATGGAATGCACTGGAAACTTCATGCAGATGAAAGAAGGTCGAGTTGTTCTTGAGTCCATACAGCCTTCTCCGCCACCTTTTGATATAGGTGCACTTTATGTGCATTTCAGCAATTTGGTTTTTTTGGTCTTTAAGCTCTGCAGTAGGCAGGGGAGCTCGATGGGGGTGCTCTGGGATGCAGGGAGCTTCTCCTTTTCTCCCAGGGCATGCCAGGTGAGAGGCTGGGGCTTTGCAGGAGCGCCGAGCTGCTCCAGGTGATGAGCCCATTCCTGCTCGGGGTTCTCCTCACCTGGGACACTAGAGTGGCCTGTTCATCTGCTCCCAGGGCTCCTGAACGTTTTCAGCATTGTTGGAAACTTCTCTATTTTCACGGTCAATAGAGCTGTAACATAACGTTTCACAATTTACATGGCTAATTGCATGTACTTAGGATTGTTCTGTCACATGTCTGATAGGGTTTTGTTTGTCTTTGCCTCTGGGCAGGAGGGGAGCAGCCACTGTCCTGAGAGGCTCAGACTCCCAGGGTGGGGTCCTGGAAGTGCTGTGTGTTTGCACACTGAGAGCAAATACCTCCAGGGCAGGGGGCTGCAGCGGACTCAGATGACTAACTCAGTTTGCAATTGGTTTTTCAGATCAAAGCCAAACGTGGCCTTAGCAAACCCTAGCACCCGCACCCCCACACCCTGTAGCTGCTCACGTGTATACAGCAGGGTGCTAGCAAGGGACCTACCTCATGGGGGTGGGGGGGGCACTCACACTGATTCTGTAACAGGACACAAGTGCTAAGTATCATTACAATCATATAAAGGCGACGACCATGAGCATTTGTAAGCCCCAGGGATGCTTTCCCAGAGCTACTGGCAGTGCCACCCAGGAAACTCCTGTGCAGTCTCCAAGATGCCAGCATTGTGCTCATCTTGGGCTGAGCGGTTTGGACTGCATCTGTCTGAAAGGTGCCTGGAGATCTGGAAGGGGTGGTAATTAAAAAAAAAAAATTCTTTCTATGTGTTTATTTAATCAACAAATATCAACTGAGTGTCAGAATTTGCTACTGGCAAGGGGTTAAGGGCACCCATGGCCTGGCCAGCCTCCAAGGAGGGGGGACGAAGCCGAGGGTGGGGTAATCTGGTAGCTGGCAGGAAGCGATCAGGATCACGGGGCAGAGGCGCACATAAGCGTTTTGTGGAATGAATGAACAAGCGGGTGAAAAGGGACAGCAGCCAGAAAGTCCACATGGGGTGGGATAGACCCAGCCTAGTTAGAGCCACGAGAAGTCAGTGTGGCAGAGCGTGTGGCCTCGGAGGGGCAGCTCGAGGTGGTGGAAGTCCCAGGTGCAGACCTGGGCCACTCGCAAGATCCAGTTGCATACAGGGCAGGGCGGCAGTGCCAAATCCCCAGTGCTGGCTGCAGGAGTTCGCTGCTCACCTGCCCGGTGCCCTCCGCCCCACACTCCACGGCTCAGTCTTCTCTCTCCAGCTTCCCCAGCAGCAGATTTGCAGACCTGTTCTTCCATTTCAACCCTTGCTCCATGTTTTTTGAGTAGTTTCTCACTCAGTCCTCGTGGCAGTGACTCGTTAGTTGGCAATTGGCCCAGGTTTGCCGATGAGGAACCTAGGCTCAGAGAGGTTAAGTAGCTTGGCCAGAGTCACACAGCTAGTAAGCTTGAGAGCTAGGAGTTAGAGCCTGGAATGTCTGCCTTCAAAGCCCGGGTTCTTCATCCTTCAACGAGGCATGTCACAGCCTCACGGATCCTCCGAGCTGGGAGGTCATTTAGATGACCCCTCTGCATAAGGCGTGAATCTCTTTTCCTGCATTCTCTGTAAGATAAAAGTGGAATAGGCGGTTTATGTTCTTGCTTTAGAGACATGGCAAACAAGGGCAGAGAAAAGAGGGAGGAAGGGGGTGGAGAGGGAGAGAACAAAAGTTCAGCTTCAACGAACATATTTAGAATTTTGTTGACAGAAGAATCTGGAAAGAAGCTATTTTAATTTCATCATGCCTGAACGTCTTGGGTTTTATGTTTAGTTTTCTTTTTTCTTTTTTTTTTTTTTTTGCTTTGTCCTGGTCTCTTTCCTTCCATCTGAGATGTGCTCTTTTCTTCCCAGGCAAGGCTTTGTGGCTCTAATTTGCACCTGGTGACAATGCTCCTGTGTCACACCTCTTCGTGTGACCAGTGTCAGCAGCAGAGCAGGCAGCTCCCACCTGTCCTACCCAGCTCCTGAGTGTTACCAAACCAGGAGGAAGGGAGAAAACAGGCCTTGGGCGAGAGGATTTAAGTAAGTAGGAGTCAGACCTTTCTGGTCCCTTAGGGAGACAGAAACCCCAATAGCCTGGTGGTGAGAGGGGGGCAATCAGGTGAACTGGTGACTTTGCAAGGTGTTTGGGGGAGACAACCCTCAGACCTTGAGTGGCAGTGAGGCTGTCTAAATTGTCTGGTTTGCAGATTTAAGGGCTTTTGTTGTGTTTACCTTGGAGCCTCTCTTGAGTTCCAGGTCAGCAGGGAGGTGGCCTGCAGGCAGCGCCCACAAAGAGCAGAGGGGTTTGTGACAGGTCCCAGTGTCCGACCGTGCCAAACAGCACACAGCGAGGCTCGCTGCCGGCCCTCGGGGCACTGGGGATCCAGCCAAGGACACAGCAGATGACAATTAAGGACTAGAGGACAAGCTGTAATAGGAGTTTAAAAAGGAAGACACTTGTGTGGATGAGGCTTGAGAAGAGAAGAGGTTTGAGTAAGGATGTGAAGCCTGGATGGATTTGGGGGGAGTGTGGGAAGAAGGGCTTGGGGGAGGGAATCGGGGTTTGGGGGAGGTGGGGGAGGGTGGGGACTGCAGGAAGACAGGAAGTCCCCATGAACACCCAATGAATTAAATGGAAAACAATGGAACTTGCACGTGTCCCAGTTCTCCAAGAACTTCTGCATAGTGTCTCCTGTGATGTTCACCACGACACCTCCCTGCTTGACATGCTCAGGAATTCGTCCCCCGCACCCTGGGCACAGCCGAGCAGGGGAGGCTAGGGGCTGTCAGGTCCCTTCCCCTGGACTTTTGGAAATCTGAGAGGGGTTCAGATCTGTTTCTTTCTGGTGGCTGAAGCTGCGAGAGGCAGTTTGGAAGAGTGCAAGGGTCGAGGCGGCTGGTGTAAAGGAAGGGACCGTGGAGCAGGGATGCCAGGTGCAGAGAAGCCCCCAGTACCCAGGACCAGGGCCTGGTGGCCGGCACACTGGGCACGGAGAGACAGCCCACACTTCCTGCCCTGAAGTCCTGATTTGACTTAGTCATGTGGAGTTTCCGTTCCTTTCAATAAACACATTCCTCAGTCATATACATCCCTTATCTCATTTCGTTCTTGCAACAGCCCTGCAAGGTTAGTCTCATTATCCCCCATTCACGGGCCACTTAGGTTTCAGGAAAGGAATGAGGCTCGGTGAGAAATTTGCCCCAGATCATCAACCAGCGAGCAAGTGAACCTTGACTCAAATCCAGATCTGATTTCAAAGCCCGGGGTCTTCACACCCATCGTACATTCTTCCTCTCCTAGGGCTGCCAGTAACTAAGTACCACAAACAGGGCGGCTTAAAACAACAGAAATCTATTCTCTTGCAGTTCTGGCGGCTGGAGGTCTGAGATCAAGGTGTGGGCAGGGCCGTGTTCCCTCTGAAGCCTGGAGACAGAATCCTTGCCCACCTCTCCTGGCTTCTGCTGATGCAGAAGCCACCCTCGGCAGTCCTTGGCTTCTAGAAGCAGCACCTCAACCTTTGTCTGTCAGCATGAGACCTTCTCCCCTCCTGTGTCTTTGTCTCTGTGTCTCTTCTCGTAGAAGGACACCAGTCATGCTGGATGGAGAGCCCGTCCGATTCCAGCATGACCTCCTCTGCACTTGATTGGATCTGCAAAGACCCAACTTCCAAAGACAGTCATGGCCCCAGGTGCTGGGGTTAGGGCTTGAGTCTATCTTCTTGGGGACACCGTTCAGCCCAAAAC
The DNA here is from genome assembly GCF_000696425.1 of Galeopterus variegatus. Lineage (NCBI taxonomy): Eukaryota > Metazoa > Chordata > Mammalia > Dermoptera > Cynocephalidae > Galeopterus > Galeopterus variegatus. The sequence continues at coordinate 93,314 of NW_007729459.1, read as the reverse complement.
ATACCTGCAGAGAATGAAATCTGTTTGATGAGGAAACTGAGGCCAGGAGATGCAATGATTGACCTGGGTGGCTGAGCCAGGAAGGGGAAGGCGTGCTCAGAGCCCCCCGCCCCTACCTCGTTCATGGTATGGGTGGGACAGGTGAAGGTAGCTTGTAGACACAGGAGAAAGTCGCTGAAAATAATGTAAATTTGGGAGGGATGAGCAAAAGGCAGACATTTAAATTTTTGATGAACTTGCTAAAGCGGAGCATAGACTTGGAAAGGCCAAGGGAAGCGAGGGGTGATCCAGGGACAGATGCAGCGGGTGGTCCGTTCATCCTCACCAAATGCACATGGCGGATTCGCTCATCCGGTGCGTTGTCAGCAAGCGGTCACCGTTGTCAATGTGTTTGTGTGCTCCAGTGCCTGCTTGGCTTTTTCATTCCTCCTGTCATCTGTCACATGTGGGCAATTCTGAAGGATAACTTTGCTTTACAGTCTTTCAAGAACTAAGATTGTTTGGCTTGTGCCTTAGTTTCAGACGTCAGTAGTAAATTTTTCAAAACAAACGTCCTTTGGGGAGAACCAGAATTAGCTACACAAAGGAAGGAAAAATGGATGGGATCTGTAACTAAGGATCCTGCTCACAATATGACAATTTAGTCCATCTCTGGAACCTCCTAGAAGGCAGTCCTCTCCAAAATATACTTTGTATTCAAATGAGCAGGCCTTGGTTCGATGTCCATTACCTTTGAGGTCTCTGTTGTCACTTTAGTTTCAAGGAAACAACAGGACAGCCAGCAGAAGCCAGAAGGAAGTCCTTGAGAATGTGGACTGTTAAATCATCTGGGTTTAGGAGGCCCGTGATATTGTAGGAGGCATAATCTAGGGACCCCCAGAAAGAGCGGGTATGTGCTGTAACATTCTGGAATAAACGTCAATCTTCAGCAATTAGGTGCTTAAGATGAAAATTTTTCCCTGTTCCCACGTGTTTTCACTTACCTGTCCTACACAAAGACCACTGTTCCCTCGGTTGTCCTCCCTGGGGCCCAGGGCTGCACTGCCCCTTCCTGGAAACCAGACTCTCTTACTTTTGAAGGCACACCCCCTGCCCCCACCCCAAGCATGTTCAAATGCACTTACCTCCCACATTAATAATACTAATCAACAATAGTGCTGAGCTCAGGCATGGTCGGTATGTTAGCATGTGATATGGATTAAACTGTGTCCCCCAAGATTTATGTATTAGAAGCTTGGTCCCCACTGTGATGGTAAAGAGGGTGGGAAATCCTACTGTGGTCATTGAAAGGTGGGGCCTTAAAGAGATGATTAGATTGTAGGA
>NW_007729459.1:77596-91981 GCF_000696425.1 Galeopterus variegatus | reverse complement strand
TGCGCCACCAGGCCGGCCCCCAGGTATTTTTTTTTTTTTCTTTTTGTCTTTTTTTCGTGACCGGCAACAGATCGCAACCCTCAGTGTCGCGCCCCTACCGGACCGGGACTGGCAATGGGATCGCAACCCTCGGTGTTGCGCCTGCACCTCGCTCAGCCAGTGAGCGGCCGGTCTGTATGTGGGATCTGAACCCTTGGCGGGAGCGCCACCGCGCTCCCAAGCGGCGCACTGTAGCAGTGCGCCACCGGGCCGGCCCCCAGGTATTTTGATATAAGCAACAGAAATGGACTAATACAACATGTTACACTTGTAGACTTTTGATGAGACATTTACAATTTAGCTTAATTTACTTTCATACCTTGAAGACGATCAAGCATGTTCTCCAGGGAGCAGTCAATACATTGGAGCTCTTCGTTGGCTTCGCCCCTGTGACGCACCTGTCCAGGCTGACCTCTGCCCGTCCACAGGGCGCAGGATGCCCACCTGTCGCAGGCTTGCTTCAGGACCCAGCAGGAACATGTCCTCCTCTCTTTGAACTTTCCTCCACCTTACCACTGCCCCCAAAGTGGCCCCCTCTGAACTCCTGACTGTACCTCTTGTTTGGCACCTTCCTGTCCCTCCTGACTGTACAGCAAGCTTGGGTTATGGCACCACCATGCTCCTGGGCCTCACCCAGGTCTCTGTGCTACAAGGTCTGTTTGCGGACGGCAGCTGCAGACAGCACCCCCGAAGGTGCTAATGGGAAAGGCCAGCAGTCCCTCTCATTCACCGGATCAAGGTACAACATGTTTCCGAATGCCAGTTCTGCGTGGTCTCTGTCTCTCAGCTTACACACACTCATGTCCTCCCCCACGCTCCTATAAAAGAAAAATTCGAGTGTTTCAGAGCCCTGGAAGGGGGCAAGCAGGAAAGGGAGCCACACCTGTCAAGCTTTTCATAAGCAAGCTGCACCTTAAGTGTCCAAAATAGAACGTTCTTGCATCAGGTGCATTTCCGGCACTTTCGGTCCCAGGGCTGACTATTTATTTAGACTTCCACCATTAAGAGAAAACAAGAAAACCACAGACCACTGCTTTTGAAGTGACGTAACTCAGTACAATGCACACGTGTGGATAGTGAGTCTCTCTCTCTCTCTAAATACCAAATAATATATTTAGAGAAGAGGTGGCTATTAATTAATCCAGGACTGATTATCCGGTTTGGACTGGGGCCAGGCTTTCTCTTTGCTCCTTTATTTCTTTTTCCCAGCCCCACGGATGCTGGGACCACTGTGCCAGCCAGCAGTTCACGTGTGAATTCTTGCAAGCTCTTTGGATGGCCGCTGTACCTGGTTTCTTCATATTTCCCCTAATTCCATTAATTAAACACATCGTCTAGAGAAACTTAATGATTTAAAACAAAACAGAACATTCTCTACCTGGCCATGCGTTTGAAGGAGCTTTCCTTACATGCATGCATGCATGCATATGTGTGTGCGTGCGTGTGTGTCTGTGTGTGTGTGTGTGTGAGAGAGAAAGAGAGAGAGAGAGATCTAATATATGCTACTAATATAAATGAACAGTCTTCAGGGGAGTTACAAATAGGTTCGCCCAGCGGCCTGCCCCACAAGAATGCATTGAGGACTTACTAATCACAGGATATAAGGTACTATAGAAATCTAAATTGTTTCTGAAAATGCTAAACAATGAGACATTTCTCAATAGGGCCTCGGTCCCTTCAGTATTTTACAGGAATTCCAGCTCAAGCAGCTTTACACAGCCATTAGCACTTAATTACCAAAATAAATCTCACTAGCAACTTCCATAACTTCATTTGCAAATGACCATGCACACCTCCTAAATCATCCCCTCCTTTTCTCTCTGTCCCCACCAGGTTATTCCCTGGCTGGATCTGAGATAGTCTATAGCAGTGAGGATTTGCAAGAGGCTCCCGGCTTCCCGGTGTCATTGCAGGCTGGTGTGTACCTGGGCCACGTCCATCCCCAGATGATGGACTTTGTCCACCCCTCCTGGCATCGGCGGGGGCAACAAACAGCAGACACCTGGCTCCATTTGCTGTAAGGTTCACAAACCACGGGGAAGTTTTTAGTGACCTGAGGCCAAGTTTCTTGTGTGTAATGAAAACCGAAACCTGGTTTTGGGTTTCTTTACCAAATTCACACAGAGCCAGCGATGTGGCGAGGTCAAACAGTACCAGGGACAGTCGAGACACATGACCCTTGGTTCTGTTTCTAGCTCTGTCTCCTCACCCCATTTAGCTTCCCGTTCACCAGTACTGGGGGTGGGGGGTGCTTTGCACCACCCCCAATCTTTCTGGGACCTGGGGGTGGAGTATGTTGATATAATAGCATTCCTTGAAATCTCTTTTGATTTGGGCACACCCATCTTCAGAATATCACAGAGATCCCACCCAGATCAACATATGTCTTACCTTCCTGGCCATTTCTCTCAACAATTCCCCTTAGAGCTGGGCTAAGAGGTCAACATCCCGGACTAATTTCACAGGTTCATCCATGGTCCTCTCACAGACTTTGAAAAAATATTCACACACACACACTCATATATATTTATATCTCCCATTTTTAGAGAAAATAAAAACAAAATCTTTTGCATTTATTTTAGGCCCTGTGAATTCTGAAGTCCTGCTCTTCTTTTCAGGCTTCAGCTTTTAATTTTCAGGCACATTCACACTTGTCTGGCTTTCATCTATGGAGAATGCTGGAAAAATGATTCATGTATTATTAAGGGGGTTCATCTAAATGACTCCCCGGATCCCTTCTGACTCCATGAGGTTCCACGAGTCTATGCAATGTCACGGTGAAGGAAAACAAACCCAGGCTTTGAAGGCAGACACATCTGGTTCCAACTCCTGGCTCTCACGTTTACTAGCTGTGTGACTTTGGGCAAGCTGCCTAACCTCTCTGAGCCTAGATTCCTCCTATGAAAACCTGGCCCATGCTGACTACAAAGTCATTGCCGTGAGGATTAAGTGAGAAATTACTTTCCTAAATCACGGGACAGAGTGCCTGACACAGAGTAGGTGCCAAGGTAGATATGAGATTCTGCTTTTCTTGATGCACATGAGTCTCTGATGGGCCAAAAATACAGGCCATAATATATTTGAATTTTGCTTTTGTCTTCAATTCCAAAGACCTACTTCAGAAAAAGAAAGAAGTAAACAGTAACTGTCAGAAGGCCTTCTGAAGCATCAGCCAGCCATTGGGATGTGCTTTCCATTCAAAAACTAGCTTATTAATTCATTATTCATCGCCATTGGAACTGAAATTAAGAACAGAGCTCACCAAAGACCGAGAGTTTCCAATTGCCTGATTCTGATCATTTCCTGGTATCTGTGTAATAACCCCCAATCTGAGATTGGCGGTGCTGGGAGTCCAGCAGCCTCTAGACTGAATGACTGTGGCTAATGTTTCCTGAATGCCCTGGGATGACTGTTCTCTTGACTTTCGTTTCCACTCAGCACTGCATTGCTGGGGGATTATTTCACTGCCTGGGTGGCCAGATCCCTTGGCTTCCAGCCTCGTGGCTCGTTCCATGCCCTGGGCAAGTAATAACCACCCCGAAATGGCAGACTTGCTTTCATGCCCCAGCGGCATGAGTAACGTCATTAACTCTTCAGGGCTGAGCTCTGGGATTACGTAAAAATCTTACATCCCACCGTGCTCACAGTCAGAATACCGGAGTAACAGAGTGTCGCCAGGGTCTGCTTCCATGCTGCAAATGCGGTCGCCCTCATCAACAGTCCTGAGATGTTTTTCCCCAATGTTTGTGCTTCATCAGGATTGTGGGTTTCAAAATGGAAGCTCAGGGCTCCTGCTTCAAGCTCTGGTGACAGCCAGTGTGCGAGAAAGGATTTCTTGGCTTTGAACTCTTCAGGCAAGGGCAGAGGCTGCTGACGTGTCCCCAGGAAGGGAAGGGTGGGACGAGCACAGCTGCTCAGTGTGGGGGTTCACGTGCTTTTCCAAAGACGAGCTTTCTAAAGTGCAGAAACGCTGCAGGGCGCTGGGTCAAGGGAGGCACAGTGACACATTTCCCAAGGCCTGGGGCCAGCGTGGGGACAAACGCGGGGACCGCAGGTTCCGCGCGCCACCTGGAGGCTATGGGCTGGCATTGCCAGTATCATCTGGGTTTTTTCACAGAAGGACCCCATTGCGGGCTTGTAGGTTCTGTCGGAAGTCATCATCCGGCCCCGAAGGAAGACACTGGGGGCCAGATTTCTGCACGTCATTTCTTATCTACAACTGGACACTCCAGACCTCAGGTTCTCCTCAAATCAGGGACAATGATCTTTCCCTTCAGGACCAGCCTTTGTGTGACAGTCGGCTCTGAGCAGTCTGCACCACCATGGCGGGCCTTCCATGTCACTGCCTGACATGACGGGTCACAGGAATCCTGTTCGCCTCACCTGGAACACACGTATGTTTTCTTCTCCAGCCTTCTGAATCCCTCCTTCCCAAGGCTCCATCTGCAGGAATGTTTAGATCCTCAGAATATCTGCCTCCTTTTGGCTCACATTAGTGTTTCCTAAGCATGTTCCAAGAATACTGGTTTTATCAACTGGAATTGTGTCTTAAGAAAAAAGAGCATTCAAAGTTAACGAAAATGGGCATTACGTGAAGCTAAAACAGCTAGGATCGCAAGACATCTACAGAGCTTTTTACACACTGAGAAGGTAGTGGATTTCTAAGAAGGAACTAGAGTTTGCTGTCATTTCTAATGTACTAGACATGGAAACCCTTCCCTCACCGGCGCCTTTGATGTGCATCTCTAAGATATTGCATTTAATAAAACATCCCACTAACTTGACCCATGGTTACGTAGCTATCTTTTGAAAAGTGGAAGACATTTGTATTAGTTTGCTAAGTCTGCCATAACAAAGCACCACAGATGCATGGCCTAAACAACAGAAATTTATTTTCTCACAGTTCTGGAGGCTGGAAGTTCAAGTTCAAGGTGTTGGCGGCGGTGGTTTCTCCTGAGGCCTCTCTCTTTGGCTTGCAGACAGCTGTCTTCTGTGTGTCTGCACATGGTCATCCCTCTGTGTGTGTCTGTGTCCTAATCTCCTCTTCTTATAGGACACCGGTCAGACTGGATTGGAACTCAACCTAATGACCTCATTTTACCTTAATTACCTCTTTAAGACCCTACCTCCAAGTAAGGTTCCATTTTGAGATACTGTGGGTTAGTACTTCAAATATGTGAATTTTGGGGAGACATCACTCAGCCCATAACAATGTCTTATTTTTGTATCGCTTGAGGAAAATTTGTGCTACAATGAAAAATTATGCCTGTGTTTCTAAATAAAGTTTTATTGGCACAGAGCCATACTTATGCCTTCGCATACTGTCTGTGGCTATTTTTCATGTTCAGTGGCAGAGCTGAGTAGTTGTGACAAAAATCATCTGGCTTGCCAAGCCTAAAATATTTACTATGTGGAGTTTGCCAAAGCCTGGCCTAGAGCACACCCTGCAGGGTTATCTAATTTTTCTCCTATATGGGCTCTGCACCATTTCCTACCTTTGAGCTGTTTTATGACTCAGTGAGTTGTAGATAATGGATTGCAATGCAGAATAATCCTTGTGCACAGATGAGAAAAAGTCGGTTTGTCTCACTTTGCTTATTCCTTTCAGTATCTTCATTGATAGATGTGTCTCTCTTCTTTCGATTCTCCCTTGAACTGGTTGTAACATCTTATAGTAGCCTCATAAATAATGAGTTAAATAAAATATTTAACACATGTATATTTTATATGTGTATGAAAATCATAATTTTTCCTATTTCTGAAAATTCCTTTAACATTTTTTATTTTTGGGGTGTGGTAATGGCATTGAGATGGTATTAGTCCATTTTTGTTGCTTCAAACAAAATACATGGAACTGGGTGATTTCTAAAGAAAACGAAATTTATTGCTTACAGTTTCTGAGGCTGGGAAGTCCAAAGTCTGTCTGATGGTGGTGACAGTGACCCAGGGGTCTCACATTGCAAGATGGTGGAAGCAGAGAGAGCAAAAGGCAGACTCTTCTTTTCTTTTAAAGCCCTCAGAACCACGCCCCTGACCACCATTTTTAATCCATTCGCTCCTGCATGGTCCTACAGTCCAATTACTTCTTCAAGGTCCCACCTTTCAATTACCATTACAGGATCTCCCATCTTCTCAGTCACAGGGGGCTAAGTTTCTAATACATAAAACTTGGGAGACACAATTCAAGCTTCAATGAGTTTTGGGGGACATAATTCAATCCATTACAGAGATCATGAAAGACAACGTTTTTGCTCTTAGAAAATACGTACCAAAGCGCTTACAGTGGAGTGTCATGAGCCTACGAGTTACTACTCTCAGATGGCTCAGCATATATGTACACGTGTGTGTGTGTGCAATATTCACATGTATATCACATGTATAGGGGAAGAGGCCAGAGAAAAAGCAAGCAAGCATAGTAAACTAGGAACAACTGGCGAGTCTAGGTAAAGACCATGTGGTGTCTTCGATCAGTGTACTATTCATTTAACTTTTCTATAGACTTGATGGTTTTCTAAATAAAAAATTGGGGGAGGGGTGAATAAATTTACATCGTATTCCCAGCTAAGCTTGTAGCTGGCTGAACACGTCCTATATTTCCAAATGTTTCTCCAGTACTTCAGATAATAGCCAATTACAGACATTTGATCGTTGTCTGATTTTTGCAGTGGGTACTACAAATAAGAATAAATAAATGAAATGTTAATGTTTCTATTGTCATGTGGCTCGATTTCTTTTAGAGTTCTTAATGGTATCAAGGGAACAAGATGTTAAGGGAAAAAAAATTTTAAGCTAGATATCTCATAGTTCTAGAGAATGTCTGAAAAAAATAAATCTTTTAAGTTAAACTTTTAAGAGAAATCTGAGGACCTCTGTAAGGACCCTCATGTTCAAGCTCAAGGTGCTACTTTTTGTAATGTGTTTGGGGAGGGGGGTAGAGGTTTGAATCCCTCAATAAATGTGCAGTTTTGCATACCCACCCCCAGCCTGACATCATGATCTTAATACAGTTAGAGTCCTCATTAATTGCAATTTGACTGCTGCTTGAGCGGGGACTGTAAGATTTGGAGCTTTTAGCATACTTGGAGGTCTGAATAGTACGGTAACAAGGAGGGAAGAAAGTAAGCTAAATTCTCAAACACTGTCATTTAGTGTAAAGGTTTAGGATTGAAATTTCCTGCCTGAGGGAAGCAGAAAAAAATGAGTTTTTACAGAATGCTGCCTGTTTCTAAATCTAAAAGGCACACTAAAAATAGCTGAAGGGACCGAGCCACCNCCAAGGCCTGGGGCCAGCGTGGGGACAAACGCGGGGACCGCAGGTTCCGCGCGCCACCTGGGGGCTGTGGGCTGGCATTGCCAGTACCATCTGGGTTTTTTCACAGAAGGACCCCATTGCGGGCTTGTAGGTTCTGTCGGAAGTCGTCATCCGGCCCGGAAGGAAGACACTGGGGGCCAGATTTCTGCACGTCATTTCTTATCTACAACTGGACACTCCAGACCTCAGGTTCTCCTCAAATCAGGGACAATGATCTTTCCCTTCAGGACCAGCCTTTGTGTGACAGTCGGCTCTGAGCAGTCTGCACCACCATGGCGGGCCTTCCATGTCACTGCCTGACATGACGGGTCACAGGAGTCCTGTTCGCCTCACCTGGAACACACGTATGTTTTCTTCTCCAGCCTTCTGAATCCCTCCTTCCCAAGGCTCCATCTGCAGGAATGTTTAGATCCTCAGAATATCTGCCTCCTTTTGGCTCACATTAGTGTTTCCTAAGCATGTTCCAAGAATACTGGTTTTATCAACTGGAATTGTGTCTTAAGAAAAAAGAAAAAAGAGCATTCAAAGTTAACGAAAATGGGCATTACGTGAAGCTAAAACAGCTAGGATCGCAGGACATCTACAGAGCTTTTTACACACTGAGAAGGTAGTGGATTTCTAAGAAGGAACTAGAGTTTGCTGTCATTTCTAATGTACTAGACATGGAAACCCTTCCCTCACCGGCGCCTTTGATGTGCATCTCTAAGATATTGCATTTAATAAAACATCCCACTAACTTGACCCATGGTTACGTAGCTATCTTTTGAAAAGTGGAAGACATTTGTATTAGTTTGCTAAGTCTGCCATAACAAAGCACCACAGATGCATGGCCTAAACAACAGAAATTTATTTTCTCACAGTTCTGGAGGCTGGAAGTTCAAGTTCAAGGTGTTGGCAGCGTTGGTTTCTCCTGAGGCCTCTCTCTTTGGCTTGCAGACAGCTGTCTTCTGTGTGTCTGCACATGGTCATCCCTCTGTGTGTGTCTGTGTCCTAATCTCCTCTTCTTATAGGACACCGGTCAGACTGGATTGGAACTCAACCTAATGACCTCATTTTACCTTAATTACCTCTTTAAGACCCGTATTTCCTAATATAGTCACATCCCACCTCCGAGTAAGGTCCCATTTTGAGATACTGTGGGTTAGCATTTCAAATATGTGAATTTTGGGGAGACATCACTCAGCCCATAACAATGTCTTATTTTTGTATCCCTTGAGGAAAATTTGTGCTACAATGAAAAATTATGCCTGTGTTTCTAAATAAAGTTTTATTGGCACACAGCCATACTTATGCCTTCGCATACTGTCTGTGGCTACTTTTCATGTTCAGTGGCAGAGCTGAGTAGTTGTGACAAAAATCATCTGGCTTGCCAAGCCTAAAATATTTACTATCTGGAGTTTGCCAAAGCCTGTCCTAGAGCACACCCTGCAGGGTTATCTAATTTTTCTCCTATATGGGCTCTGCACCATTTCCTACCTTTGAGCTGTTTTATGACTCAGTAAGTTGTAGGTAATGGATTGCAATGCAGAATAATCCTTGTGCACAGATGAGAAAAAGTCGGTTTGCCTCACTTTGCTTATTCCTTTCAGTATCTTCATTGATAGATGTGTCTCTCTTCTTTCGATTCTCCCTGGAACTGGTTGTAACATCTTATAGTGGCCTCATAAATAATGAGCTGAATAAAATCTTTAACACGTGTATATTTTATATGTGTATGAAAATCATAATTTTTCCTATTTCTGAAAATTCCTTTAACATTTTTGATTTTTGGGGTGTGGTAATGGCATTGAGATGGTATTAGTCCATTTTTGTTGCTTCAAACAAAATACATGGAACTGGGTCATTTGTAAAGAAAATGAAATTTATTGCTTACAGTTTCTGAGGCTGGGAAGTCCAAAGTCTGTCTGATGGTGGTGACAGTGACCCAGGGGTCTCACACTGCAAGATGGTGGAAGCAGAGAGAGCAAAAGGCAGACTCTTCTTTTCTTTTAAAGCCCTCAGAACCATGCCCCTGACCACCATTTTTAATCCATTCGCTCCTGCATGGTCCTACAGTTCAATCACTTCTTCAAGGTCCCACCTTTCAATTACCATTACAGGATCTCCCATCTTCTCAGTCACAGAGGGCTAAGTTTCTAATACATAAAACTTGGGAGACACAATTCAAGCTTCAATGAGTTTTGGGGGACATAATTCAATCCATTACAGAGATCATGAAAGACAATGTTTTTGCTCTTAGAAAATATGTACCAAAGCACTTACAGTGGAGTGTCATGAGCCTACGAGTTACTACTCTCAGATGGCTCAGCATATATGTACACGTGTGTGTGTGTGCAATATTCACACGTATATCACATGTATAGGGGAAGAGGCCAGAGAAAAAGAAAGCAAGCATAGTAAACTAGGAACAACTGGCGAGTCTAGGTAAAGACCATGTGGTGTCTTCGATCGGTGTACTATTCATTTAACTTTTCTATAGACTTGATGGTTTTCTAAATAAAAAAATTGGGGAGGGGTGAATAAATTTACATCGTATTCCCAGCTAAGCTTGTAGCTGGCTGCACACATCCTATATTTCCAAATGTTTCTTCAGTACTTCAGAGAATAGCCAATTACAGACATTTGATCGTTGTCTGATTTTTGCAGTGGGTACTACAAATAAGAATAAATAAATGAAATGTTAATGTTTCTATTGTCATGTGGCTCGATTTCTTTTAGAGTTCTTAATGGTATCAAGGGAACAAGATGTTAAGGGAAAAAAAATTTTAAGCTAGATATCTCATAGTTCTAGAGAATGTCTGAAAAAAATAAATCTTTTAAGTTAAACTTTTAAGAGAAATCTGAGGACCTCTGTAAGGACCCTCATGTTCAAGCTCAAGGTGCTACTTTTTGTAATGTGTTTGGGGAGGGGGGTAGAGGTTTGAATCCCTCAATAAATGTGCAGTTTTGCATACCCACCCCCAGCCTGACATCATGATCTTAATACAGTTAGAGTCCTCATTAATTGCAATTTGACTGCTGCTTGAGCGGGGACTGTAAGATTTGGAGCTTTTAGCATACTTGGAGGTCTGAATAGTACGGTAACAAGGAGGGAAGAAAGTAAGCTAAATTCTCAAACACTGTCATTTAGTGTAAAGGTTTAGGATTGAAATTTCCTGCCTGAGGGAAGCAGAAAAAAATGAGTTTTTACAGAATGCTGCCTGTTTCTAAATCTAAAAGGCACACTAAAAATAGCTGAAGGGACCGAGCCACCNCATTTGATCGTTGTCTGATTTTTGCAGTGGGTACTACAAATAAGAATAAATAAATGAAATGTTAATGTTTCTATTGTCATGTGGCTCGATTTCTTTTAGAGTTCTTAATGGTATCAAGGGAACAAGATGTTAAGGGAAAAAAAATTTTAAGCTAGATATCTCATAGTTCTAGAGAATGTCTGAAAAAAATAAATCTTTTAAGTTAAACTTTTAAGAGAGATCTGAGGGGCCAGCCCGGTGGTGCACTGGAGAGTGCGCCGCTTGGGAGCGCAGTGACCCTCCCGCCGAGGGTTCAGATCCCACGTGGAGACCGGTTCCCACTCACTGGCTGAGTGCGGTACGGGCGCGACACCTAGGGTTGTGATCCCGTTACCAGTCAGTAAAAAAGACAAAAAGGAAAAAAAAAAAGAGAGAGAGATCTGAGGACCTCTGAAAGGACCTTCAAGCTCAAGGTGCTACTTTTTGTAATGTGTTTGGGGGGGGGTTTATCTCATAGTTCTAGAGAATGTCTGAAAAAAATAAATCTTTTAAGTTAAACTTTTAAGAGAAATCTGAGGACCTCTGTAAGGACCCTCATGTTCAAGCTCAAGGTGCTACTTTTTGTAATGTGTTTGGGGAGGGGGGTAGAGGTTTGAATCCCTCAATAAATGTGCAGTTTTGCATACCCACCCCCAGCCTGACATCATGATCTTAATACAGTTAGAGTCCTCATTAATTGCAATTTGACTGCTGCTTGAGCGGGGACTGTAAGATTTGGAGCTTTTAGCATACTTGGAGGTCTGAATAGTACGGTAACAAGGAGGGAAGAAAGTAAGCTAAATTCTCAAACACTGTCATTTAGTGTAAAGGTTTAGGATTGAAATTTCCTGCCTGAGGGAAGCAGAAAAAAATGAGTTTTTACAGAATGCTGCCTGTTTCTAAATCTAAAAGGCACACTAAAAATAGCTGAAGGGACCGAGCCACCTAGAGGCTTCTTGGGTTCCCCAGGGGGAGTTCCTGCTTGGAGAATCTGTCCTTCATAGCTGCGGCTGCAGACAGCCCTGAGAGCTGATGTGTGCTACCGAGCTCTGCCGGGCGGCCTGTCATCTGGAGCAGACGGAGATGTTCCTCTAGAAGAAGAGACATTCTGCTGCTAGTCCAGAAGATGGAGGCACAAAATGGGCTCAGAGACCAGACCATCCTGAACTTGGGGTCAACCAGCAGCAAACGAGCCGTGACCTTGACTAACACTAAAGAAAAAGTCCTTTCTTTCCATTGCCACTGAAATTGTGCTATTTAAGACTCTAATTTTTTTAATTCTGGGCTATTGCCATAGCCTCCCATATAGGCCCTCTGTCTCCGGTTTCCCCTCTGATTCATCCTACACATGCACCCAAGTGTCATTTTTCTGTAGCCCAATTAAGTTCAGGTCGTTCTATTTTTAATTTAATCTAATTTTCTAACCAATCACACAATCAACCAAGCCATTAACCGCGCAAGCAAGCAAACAAGAGCCCTGTAGTGGGTCACCGTCTTCTAGTAAATTAACCTAAACCCCTTACCCAGCCCTATTAACTAGTTCTGTTTTCCTAACCACATCAGCCACCTCTTACTCGTGTATTCCACTAAAAGCTGCAGAGAGAGGACGCGTTTTCCCATCTCGTTGTGATGGAAGAGACTAGGTCTTATTTATGTTTCTAAACCCCGATGGTGGTTAACATAGTGTGAGTCCCAAAATCGGGGTTGAAGAAACAGCCTTTGGGGGCATGTACACAAGACAATAGAAAGCAGGGTCTTGAAAAGATATCGTACACCCATGTTCAGAGCAGCACTGTTCACAACAGCCAAAAGGTGGACGTAGCCCAAGTGTCCACGGGCGGATGAACAGATAAGCAGACTGAAGGGTATCCCATATGGTGGGATATTGTCCAGCCTTAAAAAGGAAGGAAAGTCTAACATATGCTACAGCACGGGTGAACCTGGAGGACATTATGCCAAGTGACATAAGCCAGTCACCAAAGGACAAATACTGTGTGATGCCACCTATCTGAGGTACTCAGAGCAGACAAATTTATAGAGACAGAAAGTGGGTGCCAGGGGCTGGGGGGAGGGAAAAGGGGAGGTAGTGTTTAATGTGAATGTACTTAATGCCACTGAACTGTGCACTCATGCATGGTAAGACGGTAAATTGTGTGTTATGTGTATTTTACCACAATTTTTTTAAAAAAGGAAATAGTCTTTGAGGCTGAATGAAGGAATTGGTGAAGGATTTCTGCTGCACCTCTGGAGTCCTGCTCTTTCAACATAATGGATGCACTTCTAAACATTCAGCATTCCCTCCACCCCCCAAAAACCCTGTAGTCGCTTCCCATCTGGAATCCAGTCTGAAACCCATGGCCCATTGGCTTACCTGGCCAGGCCTGCCCTACCTGTCCCGCCCCGTCTCTCACTCCGTTCTCTTTCCCTCTCCACTGGGTTCTTCCAGGCTCCCTCCTCCTGCCTCAGGGTTTCCATGTGATCTCTCCCTGGGCAGCTCCAACCTAGCTATTCCTCATTCTTTAGGGATCAGCTAACATACCTCCCTCTCCACTGGGTTCTTCCAGGCTCCCTCCTCCTGCCTCAGGGTTTCCATGTGATCTCTTCCTGGGCAGCTCCAACCTAGCTATTCCTCATTCTTTAGGGATCAGCTAACATACTCTTCATCAGAGAAGCCAGTCCTACTGCCTGGACCAGGTTGTGATCTCTAGTTATAAGCTCTCTGCATGCCCTTTACGTCTCTTGCATAGTAGTTACCATAAAATCATTAGTTTTCCATAAAATGATGTGGACCGTGCTATGAACCTAATGTTTGTGTCCACCCCACATTCACATGTTGACATCCCAACCTTCAATGTGACGGTTATTAGGAGTGGGGCCTCCAGGAGGTGACTGGGTGTTTTAGTCTGTTTTGTGTTGCTATAACAGAAATACCTGAGACTGGGTAATTTATAAGGAAAAGAGGTTTATTTGCCTTATGATTCTGGGGCAGCTGCGTCTGGCATGGGCCTCAGGCTGCTTCTACTCATGGCAGAAAGTGGCAGGGAGCCGGAGGGTACAAGCAGATCACATGGCGAGAGGAAGCAAGAGAGAGAAGGTGCCAGGATCTTTTTAAGCAACCAGCTCTCACGGGAACTAATAGAGCAAGAACTCACTCATTAATCCCCCTCCTCCAAGGAGAGCATTAATCCATTCATGAGGGATCTGCCCCCATGACTCAATCAGTTTCCAACACTGCCACATTGGAGGAGATCAAATTTCCACATCAGTTTTGGAGGGGACAACACATCCAAACTCCATCACTGGGTCACAAAGGTGGAGCCCTCATGAATGAGATTAGGGCATGGGTAAGGGTACAAGCAGATCACATGGCGAGAGGAAGCAAGAGAGAGAAGGTGCCAGGATCTTTTTAAGCAACCAGCTCTCACGGGAACTAATAGAGCAAGAACTCACTCATTAATCCCCCTCCCCCAGGGAGAGCATTAATCCATTCATGAGGGATCTGCCCCCATGACTCAATCAGTTTCCAACACTGCCACATTGGAGGAGATCATATTTCCACATCAGTTTTGGAGGGGACAACACATCCAAACTCCATCACTGGGTCACAAAGGTGGAGCCCTCATGAATGAGATTAGGGCATGGGTGTGGGACAGGGCAGACAGCAGGGACACTGTGCTGGCAGCTGAAGGAACACACTGGGACAGTCACATGGCTCCAAGCTCCGCCAATCAGAGTGGGGCCAGGCCCCCCCCCCCCCCCCCC
>NW_007729459.1:71284-77279 GCF_000696425.1 Galeopterus variegatus | reverse complement strand
CCCCCCCCCCCCCCCCCCCAGAGACACAGGGCCATACCCCGACTGCAACTCTCCCATTCCTGTTCAAGGTGACATTGTGATACCAGACCTACCTCCCAGGCTCTGCGGTAGCCTTTATGTGGCATGAAGCCCTTCCCCACCCTTCCCCTGACACATACCTGAGAAGGGATCTAGCTTACTAAAATTTAAATTATAAATGCACATATGTAAACACATTGATTTACAGCATTAAAAAAATGATTTGCAAACATTACTACAAAATTTATTTAAAACTTACGTGAGAAACAATGATACCTCATTTCCAGTTCAGAATTTATTTGAATTCATGGAAACAAAGGACCAATTTTTATATAAAAGGAACCCCGAGAGCTGCCTTCCTCTACCATGGGAAGACACAGTGAACTGGGCCTTCATCAGACACTGAACCTGCCGCTGCTTTGGTCTCGGACTTCTCAGCCTCCAGAACTGTGAGAAATAAATTTCTGCTGTTTATAAGCCACCCGGTCTGTGGCATTCTATTACAGCATTACAGCAGCCTGAATGTACCAGGACTCTAAGCTCCCCAAGGGCAGCGATGGAGACTGCCCCACCCAGCTCCCAGCACAGCACAGACACTCCAATATCTGCTCGATGGACAAGGCTGGTTTCACATTGTCCTCACCGATCTCGACTCTATTTCTCCCGGTCTCATCTTCAGGGGTATGACAAGCACTAAGATGCCGGGCAGGGTGAATTTATTTTGAGGATGGCCTTTGGATGGCCCCTAATGGAAGGAAGAGGTAATACTATAGCAGCAACAAGCTCTGCAAAGCAGCCCCAGCTGCTGGCGGGTGGGCATCAGTATTTGCAGAGTGCTGTGGTCTTGTGCTAAACTGCATAAGTCCCGCTCATTCACACGGACATTAATATTTATTGTGATGTCAGCTCTAGATAGAAGAAGAAATTGCCGGAGGAATGCTAGATGCTCACTTACTGATCCTGAGATTCTCCAACGGAACTCGAACACGATCAAGGTGATTTCTTTTACCTCCTTTACAGCGACACCCACATGCTGCTCCTCCTTGAAGAAGGAATTGGGTGGGTGGGTGGAGTGGGATATTTTGCAATGACTCACTTGTCACTGCCTGTATTAGTCCATTTCTGTTGCTTATAACAAAATACCTGGAACTGGGTAATTTGTAAGAAAACAAAATTTACTGATTACAGTTTCAGAGGCTGGGAAGTCCAAGTCCAGGGAACATATCTGGTGAGGGTCTTGGTGGTGGCAACAACGACCCAGCGGAATCACATGGCAGAAAATGGCAGAGTAGGGAGACTAAACTCTCACGTGCTCTTCTTTTAAAGCCTTCAGAACCACGCCCTGACCACCATTATTGATCCATTCACTGGGCATGGTCCTACAATCTCATCAAGGCCCCATCTTTCGATTACCATACTAGGATTCCCCACCCTCTCAGCACTGTC
Organism: Galeopterus variegatus; assembly: GCF_000696425.1. Lineage (NCBI taxonomy): Eukaryota > Metazoa > Chordata > Mammalia > Dermoptera > Cynocephalidae > Galeopterus > Galeopterus variegatus. The sequence goes on along the minus strand of NW_007729459.1, from coordinate 75,815 downwards.
ACAGTGGGGGTCTAAGCTTCAGTGAGGTTGGGGGCATCCGTCCACAGCACTGTCCAGATGTTTCTTGGCCCTTTAGCACTTTTCTCAAACCACCGACTCCACCTGCCCCCAAAGTCCTCCAGTGTCAGGCTTCATGCCATTAAGACACTTAGTCTTTTCCTGTTCTAACTGACAAGGGGTGGAATGTGGTGTGTGTGTGTGTGTGTGTGTGTGTGTGTGTGTGTGTGTGTGTGTGTGTGAAGGGGGAGGGAGGTGGTCTTCAATGCTGAGCGTGGGNTCATTCACACGGACATTAATATTTATTGTGATGTCAGCTCTAGATAGAAGAAGAAATTGCCCGAGGAATGCTAGATGCTCACTTACTGATCCTGAGATTCTCCAACGGAACTCGAACACGATCAAGGTGATTTCTTTTACCTCCTTTACAGCGACGCCCACACGCTGCTCCTCCTTGAAGAAGGAATTGGGTGGGTGGGTGGAGTGGGACATTTTGCAATGACTCACTTGTCACTGCCTGTATTAGTCCATTTCTGTTGCTTATAACAAAATACCTGGAACTGGGTAATTTGTAAGAAAACAAAATTTACTGATTACAGTTTCAGAGGCTGGGAAGTCCAAGTCCAGGGAACATATCTGGTGAGGGTCTTGGTGGTGGCAACAACGACTCAGCGGAATCACATGGCAGAAAATGGCAGAGTAGGGAGACTAAACTCTCACGTGCTCTTCTTTTAAAGCCTTCAGAACCACGCCCCGACCACCATTATTGATCCATTCACTGGGCATGGTCCTACAATCTCATCAAGGCCCCATCTTTCGATTACCATACTAGGATTCCCCACCCTCTCAGCACTGTCACAGTGGGGGTCTAAGCTTCAGTGAGGTTGGGGGCATCCGTCCACGGCACTGTCCAGATGTTTCTTGGCCCTTTAGCACTTTTCTCACACCACCGACTCCACCTGCCCCCAAAGTCCTCCAGTGTCAGGCTTCATGCCATTAAGACACTTAGTCTTTTCCTGTTCTAACTGTGTGTGTGTGTGTGTGTGTGTGAAGGGGGAGGGAGGTGGTCTTCAATGCTGAGCGTGGGGGAGGGGAGAAAGAAGAGGTCTTTTCCAAGGTCTAGTCTCTGGGTAGAGAACCTAGAAAGCAACTCAACCCTTCACACTGAAGAGCTCAACCTCCTGCTAGTGTTATCTCCTGTATGGTCTTATGCTAAGTGGCTGTCTGCCTCCTTCCCATCCCTGACTCATAGGACAAAGGTGCCCTGATTTTACCTGAGCTTGGATAGGTGCCACGCAAGAAAGGGAGAGTGGGATATACCCCCCCCCAGTCCCAGACTTCTGTGAAATGTATAAGGATCTCTCTATAGTGGCTGATTGCTGACTAAATCCATCTCGATTGATTGATTTCTTGATTGAGAAAAGTTAAATAGTTTTAGAGCACCTATGTCCTGCAGACTTAGAAACACTGAAGTATTTATTTGCTGATGGGAGCCACATGGAACTTAAAAAATGAAATTGCCCATTATTAGAAAGATGTGAGACCACCAGCTGAAAAACACAGCAATCTTTAAACTGAATTTCTAGACACTTTCAGCAAATATGACTTTTCCTTTCTATTTTATGGCAATTTGATGATGATGGTTTCAGATATACTTAAGTTTGGGAACTCTTGTGTACAAGCCAGAGTTCTCCAGAGAAACTGAGCCAATACGATGTGTACAGAGAGAGAATCATGATCAGGGAGTGGCTCACGTGATTACAGAGGCTGGCAAGTCTGAATCTACAGGGTGGGCTGGTGGGCCGGAGACCCAGGAGAGCGACGGTGCAGGTGGAGTCTGCAGACCCTCTGCTGGAGAATCCCCCTTGCTCCGGAGGCCAGTCTTTATGTTCTGGTCAGGCCTTCCACTGATGTGATGAGGACCACCCACACTAGGGAAGGCTGTCTGCTCTACTCGGAGTTACCAATGTAATGTTAATCTCCTCCAAAAAAACCCTCTGAGTTGACACGTATGTACCCACTTACAAAGCAAGAGAACCCATCAGAGAACACATTTAAAGTAGGACCAAACGTAGGTGCCGCCCTGCAGAAGAACTAGGACAGAGCCTGAAAACCACTGTGCAGAGGTGACTGCCACCACTGGCATCTGTTTTGTGGAGTGTAAACCACTTCTGCCCTAGCTAAGCAGGAAAACCAAAACCAAAACAAAAACAAAAACATATGCTACCTCAGCATGAAACCTTGAAAACTGTTCTGATAGCTCACCTTAAGTACCCTGTCACACCCCCAGTGAGGAATCAGAAATATCTACTTAAGAGGCAGTCAGTGTCTTCTGGCTCTGAGCCCAGGTACAAAAATGTAATCCACAGCCAGACCTTCCCTAAGGTTACCTAGTCACCAAGCTGGGAAAGGCAATTCCTAGAATTCCAGGAAAAGCTACTTGGGTAGCTGCTGTTATGGGTGAGCATCTGGCTGCCCTGATATGTCCAAGTCTCTGGCTAAAGGAAGCAGGTAAAATGTGTTTGGAAGAGCTTTCTATAGAGTGCAATGGCTTTGTAGCAGGCAGCAAAATAAAGACAGTGGTAATGGATTTTGCCTCCTTCTTTACAGTGACCATGGTCGTGAAAGTCCCCTCTGGCGTGCTCACACTGGCGAGAACTCCCTGGGTTCACGCTTCTCCCTGCAGTGATGTGCTGCCTGCTATAGGTCACAATTCATCATTTAATAGGAATCCTCGTGTGACTGGATACATTGCCATCTCCTCCCTGTGCCAGAAGGAGCCGAGTGAGAGATTCTGACAGCGGTAGAGGGCCCAAGAATTTCTGATTTTGCCTTGGAAACAGATTGGGTAAGGAGGTTTCACCCTGTCCTCTCTGCCTGCCAAACCCTGACCGATTTGACTCAAGACCATAGAAATCAGGCCATGGACTGCAGTGGTCTCAGTGGGTTATTTCACATGTACTGGAACATTGAAGCCCACTTGTGTAATGACCCCCTTTTTTCCCCCTCTTTCTTTGCATCTTACACATGCAAAGGCAGTCCCAAGCAGAGGTGAGGTCGTATCTACCTGTAACAGAATGATTCACTCAGTGTTGGAAGGATGGTTTGTCCCCAAATAGTTTTTTCCTCCTTTCTGTCCCAATTTACTGTGAATATCTACCACAAGAGCGTGGGATGCATGATAAGGTCAGTAGTTGTCAACCTGCTAGTGCAACTTTAACAGAAGTAAAGATGATCGTGCCCCACACCTGGAGTTTCTGGTTAGATGGGTCTGCAGGGAGGCCCAGACATTCAGAATGAACATGCAGCTCCCAGTGTCTAAACATGCCCAGTGGTTCTACTCTGTACCAAGCTGTAGCAGGTTGAGAACCACTGGGTTAGGCCAACCAAAGTCGGGATCTTATTTTCTAGAAAAGCAGAGCTGAAATGTCTCTATTCATCAGCTTCTGACAACAGTCCCTGACAAGCTTTACCTTGATCGGTCACCTCATCAAATACAGGCTGACACAGAGGAAGCGGGGAAGGAAGCTGAGGCTAAGTTTGTGTGGCTTACTCCTCTGTACAGGACTAACCAGGAGGACCAGGGCCAGGCAACAGTGAATGCGGTTTTCAATGATGGTGACGACCAGTCAGGAAGAGGCCCCAAATGCTGCAAAGAGCGCGACGCTCAGAACGAATCGAGCTAATGAGGCTACATGGTGTGCAACTGGGCAGGAGCTCTGGATCAGGCAGGAATACAAAAACTGAACAAGGGACACTTGAACAAGCAGGGGCTTATTTTCCTAAAGAACAGTAAGTCCAGAGACAGATACTTGCTAGCATCCGCGGAGCAGCTCCCACGGCCCAGGGTTCTTTCTGCGTTTACCTCTCCGCATCTTCAGTGCAGAGTTTGTCAGCTCACGCGTGGTCTCTCATGGGTCAAGACAGCTGCTGCGGGTCCATCGAGCACTCTGCTCGGGCAGGAGGGTGTGCAAGCGGGCCGGGCAGCCATGGCCTCTCTGCTTTTAGCACAAAGCAAAAGCTTTCCCAGACACGGCCCTAGCAGACTTCCTGTGCAGCGTGGGAACGCAGGCAGCACCTACTTTGCCCCCCTCAGAACTGTCCCGTTGGCTGCCTTGGTATGAGTCATTGCACTGGGGGTTAACATATTGCCACGCTGAGCAAAGTCAGGGTTTGTCAGCAAGAGAGAAGGAAGATTGGTTGTTGGGTTAGTAACTAGTGGTGCCTGCCACAGAGTCCCATAGGAAATTTGGGTTTTCTAGATGTCGCCCTTTCCATAAACCCATTACTGATTCTGCTGCAACAACTTTCTCTGCAGAGGTTCTCTGAGGGCTTTTGGGGGGACATCTCAAGGTGAAAATCCCAAATGGAGCAGATCAAGCCACTCCTCCTATTCCTACCCCTGAGCTATACACAGCTGAGACTCTAGCTGAAGTCTTGCTATGTAACTGCTATCTTCTTTCTTTCTGTACTTGTTTTCTACTTTGCAAGGAGGAGCATTAAGTTGCAAGGAGGAGCATTACATTGAAGGACG
>NW_007729459.1:69148-70971 GCF_000696425.1 Galeopterus variegatus | reverse complement strand
CGGTTCTTTCTGCGTTTACCTCCCCGCATCTTCAGTGCAGAGTTTGTCAGCTCACGCGTGGCCTCTCATGGGTCAAGACAGCTGCTGCGGGTCCATCGAGCACTCTGCTCGGGCAGGAGGGTGTGCAAGCGGGCCGGGCAGCCACAGCCTCTCTGCTTTTAGCACAAAGCAAAAGCTTTCCCAGACACGGCCCTGGCAGACTTCCTGTGCAGCGTGGGAACGCAGGCAGCACCTACTTTGCCCCCCTCAGAACTGTCCCGTTGGCTGCCTTGGTATGAGTCATTGCACTGGGGGTTAACATATTGCCACGCTGAGCAAAGTCAGGGTTTGTCAGCAAGAGAGAAGGAAGATTGGTTGTTGGGTTAGTAACTAGTGGTGCCTGCCACAGAGTCCCATAGGAAATTTGGGTTTTCTAGATGTCGCCCTTTCCATAAACCCATTACTGATTCTGCTGCAACAACTTTCTCTGCAGAGGTTCTCTGAGGGCTTTTGGGGGGACATCTCAAGGTGAAAATCCCAAATGGAGCAGATCAAGCCACTCCTCCTATTCCTACCCCTGAGCTATACACAGCTGAGACTCTAGCTGAAGTCTTGCTATGTAACTGCTATCTTCTTTCTTTCTGTACTTGTTTTCTACTTTGCAAGGAGGAGCATTAAGTTGCAAGGAGGAGCATTACATTGAAGGACGGAAAAAGCACACTGCAGTGACAATAGCACCATCTTCTGTCCAGAGAAACGTCCGCTTCTGAACATGGTAGTGTTTGGTCATGCAACAGCCCTTGCGTTCTGGAACATGGGCGCGTGCGAGATGCACGTGTTTAAGAAGAACCTTTTCAGTGGGTTTTGAGCCCTGTGTACCAGGTCACGGGGGCAGATCCCACATGAATAGACTAATGCCCTCCTGCGGAGGTGAGTGAGCTCTCTAGGGAAAGGATTAGTTCCTGAGACAGTGGGTTGTTAAAGAGTCTGGCTTCCTCAGTTTCTCTCTCTTGCTTCCTCTCTCACCATGTGATCTCTTTGCACACACAGGCTCCCCTTCTATTTTCTGTCATGAGTGAGCAGACACAGCTGTCCAACCTTGGACTTTCCAGCCACCAGAATTGGGAGCCCAATAAACCTCTTTTTAAATTACCCAGCCTTAGGGGCTGGACCGTGGCTCACTTGGAAGAGTGTGGTGCTGATAACACCAAGGCCATGGGTTCGGATCCCTATATAGGGATGGCCGGTTCGCTCACTTGGGAAAGCGTGGTGCTGACAACACCAAGTCAAGGGTTAAGATCCCCTTACCGGTCATCTTTCTTTTTTAAAAAAATATAAATAAATAAATAAATAAATAAATTACCCAGTCTCAGGTATTCTCTTATAGCAACACAAAAGGGACTAAGGCAAAAAGGAACCAAGGTTATCCATCTTTAGAGAACTCATGAAAAAATCTAAAAATACATGGTGTAGACAGCTAACACCCATGCATTTGAGGTATGTTGGAACCAGTGTCATCAGAGCCCAAGCGGGGTGATTGTTCAGCTATGGGAGCCAGAGGTGCAGGACAGATATCATACCAGAAAATGACTCCTCAGAGGCCACTGCTGGACACTCATGTGTCCNAGGCTCCCCTTCTATTTTCTGTCATGAGTGAGCAGACACAGCTGTCCAACCTTGGACTTTCCAGCCACCAGAATTGGGAGCCCAATAAAACTCTTTTTAAATTACCCAGCCTTAGGGGCTGGACCGTGGCTCACTCGGAAGAGTGTGGTGCTGATAACACCAAGGCCATGGGTTCGGATCCCTATATAGGGATGGCCGGTTCGCTCACTTGGGAAAGC
>NW_007729459.1:62772-68148 GCF_000696425.1 Galeopterus variegatus | reverse complement strand
GCGTGGTGCTGACAACACCAAGTCAAGGGTTAAGATCCCCTTACCGGTCATCTTTCTTTTTTAAAAAAAAATATAAATAAATAAATAAATTACCCAGTCTCAGGTATTCTCTTATAGCAACACAAAAGGGACTAAGGCAAAAAGGAACCAAGGTTATCCATCTTTAGAGATCTCATGGAAAAATCTAAAAATACACGGTGTAGACAGCTAACACCCATGCATTTGAGGTATGTTGGAACCAGTGTCATCAGAGCCCAAGCAGGGTGATTGTTCAGCTATGGGAGCCAGAGGTGGAGGACAGATATCATACCAGAAAATGACTCCTCAGAGGCCACTGCTGGACACTCATGTGTCCACCACTTCTTTCTCAAAACTGTGCGTATTTGTTGTCAGAGGAAACGGGATGGGGCAGACTTTGGGTGTAAGGGATACACGAGCCAGTGCAAAGTAGCTAAACAGAAGGCAGGCAAATGCTGACACTTGTCCATACTGGCACCTGTTTTTGATGTTAAAATGACAGCTAGTCACAACCCAGATTTGTTTATGGATGAAGCAAGAAAATTGCAGGGAGTAGGGGAAGCAAACTGTTCTAACCCCTATTCCCTATTCATGTCAGTGAGGATGAGGAGGTGGCTATTCCCACAGCGGGTCTCCCCCATCTATCAAAGCAGGTCATTGTTTCATGCCAAACGAGGCGATGAGGATTTCAGCTCACGAATGCTCATGTTTCAAGCATGACTACGTCACTGGAAATTTTCCAGCTGGTCAACTTATAATACTATCGCGATGAAATACTGAATTTGTATTCAGCCAGTTTCAAGTACTTGTTCAATAACGATCAGGCTTCTGGTACTATGTTCAGTGTTTAGGATACAAGATGAATTAAAGCACAGTCCCAATTCTTAAGGAGCTCATAAGCTGCTGCAGAAATATACATATTTATTCATTCATCCAACAATAATCTACTGAGTACTTACTACGTGCCTGTTTTAGTCCGTTTCGTGTTGCTATAACAGAATTACCTGAAACTGGGTAATCTGTAAAGGAAAGAGGTTTATTTGGCTTACGATTCTGGGACAGCTGCATCTGGCATGGGCCTCAGGCTGCTTCTACTCATGACGAAAAGTGACAGCAGCCGGCAGGTACAAGCAGATCACATGGCGAGAGGAAGCAAGAGAGAGAGAGAAGGTGCCAGGGTCTTTTTAAGCAACAAGCTCTCGCAGGAACTAGTAGAGCGAGAACTCACTCATTAATCCCTCCTCCCCCAGAGAGAGCATTAATCCATTCATGAGGGATCCACCCCCATGACTCAATCAGTTTCCAACACTGCCACATTGGGGATCAAATTTCCATGAGTTTTGGAGGGGACAACACATCCAAACTCCATCAGTGCTAGATGCTGGGAGTACAGAGATTCCATAGGCAGTAAACTGGACATAGAAATAGTGTGTTTTCCTTTCTTGATGTGTTGGAGTTCATGCAGCAAAGTGAGTCGGACATCTTGCTGCTTTTTTATCATGCGACATTGGAGCAAGTTACCTCTCCCATCTTTGGTTTCCTCACCTGTAAAGTGGGAAATGCAACAGCTCTTCATTTATGAGTTGCTTAGAGGATTAAACGCAGTAATATAAAGATATTACCATGTCTGGCTTATCATAAGTGTGATAAGTGACTATTAGCCATTACTGTCACTACAATGAAAAGTTTGGGGAATACAGAAGTAGAAGGAAATTACTTTGGATATTGGGAATGGCTTCTTAGAGATGCCTTGTAATTTGGGGCCTCATGGAGGAAACAGTTATTCACTCAGTGAGCAATTCCTGGGTGTGATATAGCTAGAGGTAGGGGTACTGGCATTAGTGTAACAACAGACATAACCCCATAACCCCTGTCAAGCCCTCAAATTACTCACGGGTTGGGGAAGGAGAAAGGGACCAGGGAGAGGGCAGAGAAGTAGCCTACAGCTCCAACACAGTGTGATGACTGCAGTATTAGTGACAGGAGAGCATGTTTGCAGAACGTGGAAGAGGGTCACCTAACTTAGGTGGGGTGTTGGCGGTGGGAGTGGGGTATTAAGAAATGACTTTCTGGGAGATTACATTTGGACTGTGTCTTAAAAGGAAAATAACTAGTCAGGTGGAGATGGGGTGAGGGTTTTCCAGAAGGGGGAAGAGCTTTTGAAAAGACAAAGAGAAGTGAGAGCACATGACATGTCCTGGGGACTTCAAAGTTAGCATTGATGAGCGTACCTCAATAAGTTCATGGAAAGATTTGTATTATCTTTTAATTCTCCTTTTCCATGATCTTTTCGAAGTACCCTTGTATATGGGGCTTATCAAGAGGGCAAGGCTGGAGAAGTAGGCGGGAGCCCCATCGTGAGACACCTTGGTTGACATGCCAAGAAATTCAAACATTATTCTGAGCGCTGTGGGTAGCCGATGGTTTAATTTCAGGAAGGTCATCCTGGTAGCAATACGGAGTGTGTATTGGACTGGGGCATGAGCCAGGGAGGAGGCTATTGTTATTACCTTAGTACAAAATAAAACAAAGGTATTAGTGGGGACAGAGGTCACTAAGAGAGAGATTAGAAAGTTGCATGGATAGATTTGAAGAGTGATCGTATGCGAGAATCAAGGGACAGAGTAGGAGGTCTATTGGCTCCTAGGGTTCTCACTTGGGCAACTTGGGAATTATGGCCATTCTCCTAAACAGAGAATTCCTGGGAAGAAGTTGATTGGTGGGTAGTAATGGTGATGGGGAGGATATGGAGGGAATGAGGATACTGAGGTCAGATTTGTAAAAGAGCAGACCAAGAATTATACCCTGAGTGATAGTCAAAAGCAGACATCCGGTGGGCAGTTGGATAAATAGGCTTGGAGCCATCTCCTAAGGACAGGTCTCAGCAGAGAGACCAGGGCTTGACATATAGATTTTCTTCATCATTAGCATGTAAATGGTAGTCAAATCTATAGTTGTAATGAAGTTACTCAGGGAATGTTTACAGAGTAAGAAAAACAAGATCTGAAGATAGAACTCTGGAAACATCAATATGAAAAAGTCAGAAAAAAAAAAAAAGGATTCTGCATGAGATGGAGAAGAAACAGCTGGAGGAGTAGGAAAAAGGAAAAACATAAAGAAGCCATAAGATGAAAACCAAAGGAAGACAGTGTCTCAAGAAAGAGGAAACAGGGTCGACCCCATGGTGCACTCGGGAGAGTGTGGCGCTGGGAGCGCAGCGATGCTCCTGCCGCGGGTTCAGATCCTATATAGGAATGGCCGGTGCGCTCACTGGCTGAGTGTGGTGCGGACGACACCACACCAAGGGTTGTGATCCCCTTACCGGTCACGAAAAAGACAAAAAAAAAAAAAAGAAAAGAAAGAAAAAAAAAGGAGGAAACAGAGTCAAGTAAGATAAGGACAGAAAGGGGCAGCTTTTGCAATTAGGAGATCACTGCCCACCTCGGTGGGTCAGAAAAGTGGTGGTTGTGGAAATATCCAGTTAAGAGAGGACAGTGCAGGCAGCTGTGGGGAGGGGAGAGTTCCACGTGCCTGGAGCAATGGGCAGAGTTGGGGGAACCAGGTTCTGAGGCTGGCTGGCTTTCACCAGATCCCGATGAGCCTGGTCCAATGCTGTGCTCTGCAGCTGGCTTTTATCCTGTAGGCAACAGGGGACACACACATTCGTCGTTATTATTTTTTTGTATAAGTCATTTTTTTTAAATTGAGGTAAAATTTACAGAGTGAAACGCACAGATCTTAAAGGCTTAATTAAAGGAGTTTTGACTAATGTGAAATCTGCGTAACCAACACCATGATCAAGATAAAGCATTTCTGTCACCCTAGAAAGTTCCCTTGTGCCCCACAATAGTCCATGTTCACTCCCTCCAGGCAACTACTGTTCTCATTTCTATACCACAGATTATTTTTGTCTATTCTTGAATTTCGTATCAATGGAATCACAAGGATGTAAACTTTATGTCTGGCTTGTTTTGTTCCACATACTAGTATCGTTTTTGAGATTTATTTATATCGTTGCATGGATTAGCAATACCTTCTCTTATTGCTGACAGCATTATTGTATAAGTGGATCACAATTGCTTATCCTTTCGTTTACTGATGGAAATTTAGGTTGTTACAAGCTTTTATGACTAATGATGCTGAAAACGATCTTCTACAAGCCTTTTTGTCGACATATGTTTTCAGTTATTTTAGGCATATATCTAGGGGTACAATTGCCAGATCATAAAGTAGGTATATTTAGACTTTATAAGAAACAGTTTGTACCACGTACATGCCCATCAGTAATGTATCAGAATTCCCATAGTTCCATGTCCGTGGTTGCCATTTGGGGCTTTCAATCTTTTCAATTTTAGCCATTCTCATGAGTCTGAAGTGGGTTTAATTTGCATTTCTGACGATTTTTCTCTGATGATGTTGAACACCCTTTCAAGTGCTTATCATTTGCATATCTTCATTTGTTAAGTGTCTGCTCAAGACTTCTGACCATTTACGTTTGATAGACCTATACTAAGGGAAACAATATTTACTGACATTCTAAATGGTCTTAATACAGAACCACTTACGCCTTGTCAATGGAAAACTGAATGCCTCTGAAATATGGAAAAAGTCTTGCATGTGTAATGCCAAATAACTTTAAATTTAAATGTTTAAATTATACGAAAATAACTTAAATTTTTATTTTATCCATGATGTTTATTATATGTCGAGCTCTTTGAACGTGTCTTATCCATTGGCTGAGGGACAGATCTCTGTGGTTAGAACGTTAGGGGAAAAAAACCATGTGACCGATCCGGTTCGTCTGGTATTGAGCCAGGGACCCAGCCAGCACCATGCATGCTGACGTGAGGGTCTGTGTTTCCAGCTGTCATAGATACAGAAGACACAGACAAGTTTTGAGCTTGCACATGGGCGCACATGTGTTGTGCAGGGAGGTCCGCATCCTGGAGTCTCCTGGGGCACAGGGCCCGAGGGCTGCGTGGGGACCTCGCCTCCGACGGTATCCTAGTGCACAGCTGCATACTTCTCACCCCTAGCCGTGCCTCTGCACCGTTCTTGTGTTTTCATTATTTATTTTCAACGCACATGTCCAGAATCCACTTCAGACCCACTGTATCAGTCTTAGTGGGCGGTGCCCCGCAAGCACTTTTTTTAAAGAAGCTTCTAGGTGCACCTTCTCCGTGACCTGCTGTGTGTTCAGTCTCCAACCAGGAACCTACGGAGCCGGTGTAGACGCTACGTCCACGTGTCACGAGGGCTCCAGGCAGTGCGGGTGGCGCGAGCCCGACGTGCGCGGAGCCGCAGCCGGCCGGTCACGAGCGCTGGCGGGGTGCACGCGCACGCGGCGGCCGGGCACGC
>NW_007729459.1:2048-61722 GCF_000696425.1 Galeopterus variegatus | reverse complement strand
CCGGCTCAGATCAGGCAGGCCAGCCATCTCTGCTTGGCACGGCTCCTCACTGAGATGTGCCACTTGCTTACCTTGACACGGGGCACCCCGGGGCCTGTGGACCAGCTTTCAATCCCACTCTCCCCACGGATCTCTGAGAGGGCTGGTAGCGTGGGGAGCCCCCAGCCAGCGTCAGGAGGGCAGGGAAGAGGAGCCCGCCCAGATCATCTCTCCACCACACCCTGGGCCTCGGCCCCAGGTAAACTCCCTGTTTCTGGGAGGCAGATATCATCTCTGTGGGCCTCTGTATGGAAGAACCCCTAACTGATTTCTGGTTGGGAGAGGGGAGCCTGGAGCGCTCTGGAGCTGCATTGAAGCTGCCGGAGAGCACTCCCAGAGGGCGCCGCAGGCGACCCGTGCTGGGGGGAGTCAAAGAGCAACTGTGTGCTGTGGGACCCTCCCCCGAGGAAAAATAAAATTTGGAAGAAAAATAAAAAGACAGCAGAGTTTGATCAACTTAGAGCTGAATATTCATCAGCTGGTGTAAAATAATAATAATAATAAAATAGAATGTAAATTGTTTCAGGAAATTAAAGAATATTTTTGGTCGACTTATATGATCATTCAAAAAATCTAATCTTATTTGATCCTCTTGAACTTTAAACATTTATCAGAATCACCCAGATGGCTTGTTATAAAGTATAAGTTTCTGGGTCCCTCCTCCAGACTTTCTGACTCTAGGTCTGGGATGGGGCCTGGAAGTTCGAAATTTTTGCAAGTTCCCAGGTGATGCCTATGCTGCTTTTCTGGGAACCACACTGTGAGAACCCCTGGTGTGGGGATTCCCAGTCTGTAAGTAGCGGACCACTCAGGGGCCAGCCATCTGTAGTAATTGTGAAGTGTCAGTCCAAATGTGCACCAGGCATGAAATAATTACTCATGTATGCTAAATATGTATAGATGTGAGGGTGATGAATAAAGAGAAAGCATTCCTAAATTTAAATAAGCTTTTATGGTTTTCTTTAATCAGTAGTAGATGCATGAGGCCCCCTACTGTTTATTTAGAAATTCAGATTTACCTATATTTTGAAGGATATATAAATTAAACTCTAGCAAAGGTGTTTACATCATAGTCCAAGAAGCATGAAGAACACCGAACTCTGAACTGGCTCTATTTCTAAATGTGTGACCTTAGACAGCTTGGGTGACTGGAGAGAATATTTCATTATTTTTTCCTCTTTGTGATGTATTGGTGTCATCAGCCCTACCTACTTCCTGGGACAGCTGAGGATAACATGATGTAATTTATGATATTCACTATAGAAATGTAAGCATTACTGTAACTGTATTCTAGGTTATATTTAGAAGCTTTGCCACATTCAGACTTACATACCCGAATCATACCATGATTCAAAAACTGGAAGAATCAGCCTCCTTCTGCATATTGTTTACATAGGGGTAAAAACAGAAGAGCTCCTGTTATACAAATAGATGAAAACTCCCTTACGTTTTTAAAGGTGCATTTTCATTTCATATTTTTTTTGCTCTTATTTTTAGATACATCTTATAAAGCCAGTTTTACCAAAACTAAACAATCTGTTTGAATATGCAGTGTCAAAGGAAAATGGTAATGATTACTTTTATTTTGATTTTTTTTTTCTTTATAACATTTATAGTTCCCCCCCTCCCCCGGTTTTGTAACTAATACTTATTCATTGTAGAGAATTTGGGAAAACTATTAAAGTGTAAGGAAGAAAAATAGGAATCATCTTGTAATGCCGCCACTGAGAGTAACTTCTGATAACATTCCAGATACACACCTTCTGAATCGCAGCGTTCATAATTGTTTGCCTCACTCAGCGTTACAGCCATATCTGTTTACCCATATCTTTAAGTAGTCTTTAAGGACATCATTTTAAATGGCTGCAGAGTTTTCTGTTCTGTAGAGGTATGGTTCATTTTTTAAACTTCTGATTATGGAAAATTTCAAACATCACAGATGGAAAAGAAGGATGAACCCCTGCACCGCTCCGGCAGCGAGTCACAGCGGGCCAGCCTTGTTTCTAATATGATATGTAACCTCTCCTAGATGACCTCGAAGCACATCCCTAGGCATCACATCATTTCATCTGTAAATATTTCAGTATATATCTTTAAAAGATAAGGTCTTTTTGGTTTTTTAACGATGGTGCATTCTCCACTTTTAATTATAGCTCTTTGGTATGAATATGTATTTGAACTGCTTTCCAACATTCTTTTTATCTTAATATATCTTTTTCAATGTTTGTTAGAGTTACTTTTTTGGGGGTTCAAATTGCTCTGTACCTCACACTTCTTAGGAAGAGCAAATTCCAAGATATAATTTTAAATATAGTTTTGAAGCCTTTAATCACTACTGTATTATGGGAGCCTTTTACGAGAGATAAAATAAAGCTGGAACTTCCTAAAATTATTTTGTGAAATTAAGCTTAGGTCAGTGAAATAGCCAACATGTTCTGTATTCATATGAATGATAAGATGCTGCACTACTGTGTTTACACATGAGAATTAACCTAGGTAAATAGGTTTAGTGCCTACTCTAGATAATTACAGCTTTAATAGTTTGACCCCTTAGAAATGAGCTCTATTGAGCTGTTTGCTGTAGTTTTCTGATACACTGGGAATTTTCACACACCGTAAGTATCTATTGTCCCACCTGGGGCTAGAATTTAATTGAATCCTGTTGTGACTTCACTTATGCATTTACTATTAAAATGATGCTCTTATTATCACATTTTGCCCAAAGCACTTGGCAAACAAAATCCAATAGCAGTAACTGATTTTGAAAAATTACCACCGCCAAAGAGTTGAATAAGCATCTTGGTGTAAATTACAAATAATGGACCAATTTATCTATAAAATCATGAGTTGAAAATGCTGAATACTTTTTTTTCTGATAGGATTAAATGATATTTCAAAAGAGAAAAAAATCTCTCTAAGGTACACATTTATTCCATTTTTTATTTGCTCTCTCATTTATGTATTTGCTTAATAGATATTTACTGAGTGTCCTGTGCATGCTGAGCACTGGGGATAAAGTGGAGAGCCAGATGCAGAATTTTTCACTTGGTTTTTGTGTTTTCCATGAAAAAATAGTTTTGATTATAAGTTGTGTGAAGGGAACAGACAAGGGACTGAAATGGAGTATACAGGAGTGGGATGGACAGGGAAGGCTTAGGATTACATCTAAACTCAGAGTTCCAGGCCCAGGAAGCACCTGCTGCCCAGCCCTGAGATGGGGGCAGCTCTGGGGGCAGCTCCGGGGGGCAGACCACAAGGACCAGAGGGGTGTGCGGAGGAGGGGATGAGTTTGGAGCAGTAAGGCCAGTTCATGCCTTGCTCAGATTTTATTCTAAGTGATGGGAAGCCACTTGAGGGTTTTAAGCTGAGTGACAGTTTCAGATTTCTGTGTGAGAAATAGGTTGAAGTACGCTGAGAGAAGAATTAGTTGAAATCCCCCCAAAATCTAAAGTTCCATCCCACGCACATGGGGTGATGTCTAATTTTCGTACACTGTGGCAGCTATAACATTCGTTTGCAGTCTTTCTAAATGAAACCGTCTAAATACAGAATACTAAATACCAGTGTTATTTTCGTTATTCAGTAAACCTCCTTGGGTGTAATTAAAAACAAATTCACTTTTGTAAGGTTACAGTGAAGTGAATGCAGTTGTCTGTGCGTGTCTGTATTTATGAGCATTTAGTCCATGTGCAGAGACGTGGAATAGGAATCGAGTGTTAACACTGGATGTTTATTTCTGCAGGATGTTGGCTCTTCCACCCGTCCTGGCATTTGTGTATTTATAAGAGAATGTTTGAAAGTGAAAATAAAATCCTGACCAAAGAAGGTGTTATCCACTTTTTGGAGTTGTATGAAACAAAGGTTCTTCCATTTTCACCAGAATTTTCCGAGGTAACGACAGACTGTTGTGTTCCTTGTCCCCTTGGTTAAAAGACAAGAGGTGAAGCATTTGTTGTACCGAACATGATCTCCAAAAAAATGCACTGCGACTCTGTATCAGCAGGTGACATTTGATAGAGTTGTGTACAACAAATTGTGTTTTTCTAAGCCTAATTCTCCTATTTGGAAAAAGCTTGTGTCATTTGTCGACACCAAATGGTACACCTGCCTGCGTCATTACCGTTGTGAAAAAGGAGTTCTGTGGTGTCCGTATGCTAAACAGCATGAGTCCAGAGTGTTGAGTCGGTGGTATAGAAGCTTTGGTTACACTGTTCTCACAGTTCTAAGTTGCAGAATTGCTGTCACTTGTCCAGTGGTGCTCCTCCCCTGCTCTGAGTCAATGGTTTACTGTTATCTACTTATTAAGCATAGATCGCCTTCTGAGCTGTATTTATTAGAATCTGTGCCTGCGTTTGTCAGGAACCATACAAAGCAAAGAGACCGAGAATTATAGCTGATTTTAAGTTCTCTGTTATACTGCCATAGGAGTCACATGATCTATGAATCACATGATCACTTCCTTAGGTAGAGTAACTTACCTCTCATTTAGAGGTTACCTAAGTCAGTTTTTCAGTCTGAATACCTGCTACAGTATTTTGATAATGCGTCATTTTTCTACAATGTCCTATCCTGCCTGTGCTTCATGTAAGCTTGCTTTTTTGATCAGTGTCTGATAATATTTTTGGAGCATAGTTTTTTCCCCTTTATGTTCAGGGGAAAAATTTTCTCTTTATGGTCAGGGGCTTAAATTTTCTCTTGAGTATCTTTTTGTTTTTCCTGTTACTGTCTATATTTTTCCAGCATGTGTTTCTTCCTCAGATTCTTTTCTTCCTTCGTAACATGAACTGTCCTCTTAGTATGCCACAAGTTGTTTTCAGGTGGGAAAATTCTGTAATTTTGTCGTTCTGGTCAAATGAAGATATCCCCAAGACCATCACTGAATTAACCTGTGGTGTAGGAGACCAGCTTTTCTTACAGCAGCTCTTCTGCAGCCTTGTGAAGGATGTACGACCAGGGCAAGCTGACTTCTCAAAACTGGAGTTACAACTTAATATCGATTACGTATCTTTTTTTTTTCCTTTAGTTTATTACCGGACCACTAATGGATGCACTTTCAGAGAGCTCTCTGTACTGCAGGTAAGTGAACATGTTACTTAGCAGTAATGCAGTGCCATGTATTTGATATATACATTTGATGTTATGAAACATGACCTGATTGTTTAATGCATTTGGTATGTAATATATGTTGTCTGGTAGACTGTCATCGTTTTCTTATCATGTAGTCCCTTTCATATTTGGTATTCTTCTTGCCTCTTACTATTTGTATCGATTTGCCTCCTGTCTTGTTTCATTTCCTCCCTCAAGCCCCTCCATACTTGGGCTTTTTGGAGACTTCACCTTATATTCTCTCTCTTCCCCCGATTCCTGCTTTCTCCCCTCCTGGAAATTGTAGTGACTTTGGTTAATCAACACTTTAAACTTTTGTTCCTTTTTCTTTTAATATTTTTTTTTTTGACTTAAGCTTCAGACGTATAGAAATGTCGTGAGAGGAGTACAAAGAATTGCCATGTGCTGTTTTCATATTCCCCAAATGCTAATGTTTTGCCAGATTTGCCTCATTGTTGCTTTTCTCCGTGTGTGCATGTGTGCGTGCGTGTGCGTGCGTGTGTGTGTGTGTGTGTGTGTATGTACACATACACATCTCTTTCTTAGCTCTACTGACCAGACTTACCCATCTGTATCTGTTTGTGTGTGTTCTTCGGTCCACCCATCTCTCCGTATTAAAAACCATGAATTCACGCCAATAATCCAATTTCAGTCTAATACCGCAGGGTTTATTCTAATCTTTTTCCTTTCCAGATCTGACAGTGGCTGCCATTAGTTATAATATATCTACTTATATTTGCCACTTTTATCTTTTGAAAAGGTTTACAGTGAGAAGAGTTTGTCCGTATTCTGCCTTAGCCTTGTTTTTTTGAGCATTATCTATACTCTTGATTCTAATCTTTTTCCTTTCCAGATCTGACAGTGGCTGCCATTAGTTATAATATATCTACTTATTTGCCACTTTTATCTTTTGAAAAGGTTTACAGTGAGAAGAGTTTGTCCGTATTCTGCCTTAGCCTCGTTTTTTTGAGCATTATCTATACTCTTGATTTATAGCTTCAAAAATTTCCCCTGCTTTTGAAATTATGTTGTTCTTCTAATATTAATTAACTAAATTTATAGTTGTGAGTCTTCTGTCTGGTATGCCTCTAAACAGAAAAAGATAAATACCCCACCCCCTGCAGCTTTCTTTAAAATGTTTTAATTAGTCTGTGCCAAGTTATATTAATATTTAGTTTTGTTTAATAAATATTAAGAGAGCATAGCAATGCTCGATTTGCCAATTATTTTTAGTTTTCAAATAACGCATTACTATTGAATAGTTTTTTGAAACAATTAGACAGCTGGAGAGCAGTAAAACCAATGAAAAAATCTTGGTGCTTTCTAAAAGAGTTAACAAACACATTTGTTATAAACTACCTTCAGTTTTCTAGCACTCTAATGTGTTCAATTAACAGATAATGTTCCTGGCAGAAGCATATAGCAGGAAAACATGACTTTAGTAGATGTGAACAAGGAAATGCTCTTGCAAAAATAATTTATTACTAATATATGTCTTTGCTATGAATGTGCTTTCTTTTATTTTAGACCTAAAGATTTAAAGTCATTGGATTATATGTTGGAAACAATAAAATATAATTTAAAATGATAATTTAGGCCGTTATTTTTCATGATACTATTTAGCAAGATTCATATTGTGTAAGTGTGAGAGAAAGTGTCATAAAAAGGAAATCCATGCGTACTTAGTATAGTAGGTTATTAATTCATGTCCATTTTCCTACAAGATCCTGATAACCAGAAAGATTCTCAGAATTTTACTGAAAAATAAAATGCAGTCAAAAAAAAAGACAAAAAATAAAATGCAGGTTCAGAAAAAGAAGATTATCTGATAGTTTTATTGTTGAAAGACTTTTGGGCTATAGTCCATTTACACTGCTTTCATAAATAGATTTTAAAAATTTGTTTCCTCCCTCTTTGCCAACAGGAACCCAGGCCAGCTTATAGGAAGTGGTTCTCCATTGGGATTGAAATTACAGAAGTTTTTAGTCACCTATGTTTCTCTTCTTCCCGAAGAAATAAAGAGTATGTGTCCATAAAGTTTTCTAAAAAGTTTATTAGCTTGAACATTTTTTATTTTTAGCGTATTTGTTATAAGCACCATCGTATGACTGTTATAATCAGTATTTTCAAAGTATTTTTCTTTTTCCAGTATATGTACAGTTACTCCACTTTCTGAATCCTTTTTGTACTCCCACCTTTGTTATTTATGAAGTGACTCTGTGAGCATCCCTAATCTGAAAATCCAAAATGTTCTGGTAAGCCTTTCCTTTGAGCATCATATTGGCGCACAAAAAGTTTTGTATTTTGGAATATTTTGGATTTTGGATTTTTGGATCAGGGATGCTCAACCTGTAATATCTATTCAAAAGTCAGGGAAAATATGGTCTGTAAATCATGACTTTAAATTTATAGAAAATTGATTGTTTTGACTATTTTTTTAAAAAGAATTAGTTACTGGAGAAGATAACGTACCTGTCAGAGCCATTCCTTAGTTTGCTAGGATTCAGAAGTTTAAGCTTCTGTCCAACAGTATGGGGATTAATTTGTTGACCACGTTGGTACATCTGTGCCATAGCACGGGGGAGTGAGACGGAAGAGGCCAGCGCTTCCTGAACTTTGAGTGCCTGATGGCTGTGACTTAGGGCCAGGCACATCTCGCTCACTTGGCAAATGTGTGGAGTGGATGTGAGGCAGATGCCTGGCCATTGCCGTCTTCCTGGTGTTGTGAGTGAGGTGTAAAAGATGTGATTTATTGAGCTTATTAAGAGCAGGCAGAGGAGAGAGCAATTAAAATGTTTACTAGCAGTTCTTAGTGATTTTTTCAGTCTTCAATTTCCAGTGAGCATCTCATGTGTATCTAGTTTTGTGCTAGGTACTTGGGAAGATATAGAATACCTGTAATACCCTTTTAGGAGCTTCTGAGGATTTCTTGAAAGTCAAAAATGGGCATTTTCATTAACTGCATGACCTGAGGGTCCTTAACGGATCCTCATCAGCAGAGAGGGCAGAATGAAATAACATCCCATCGCATCCAACACAGAAATATAAATGATCGTAATTAGATCCAGGGTGTCAAGAAACAGGCTATCAGAGCTAATGTTGTTTGCAGATACTAGAGGCCAGTCACCATCTATACTTCTGCCTGTTTTCCCATGGCTTCTAACAGTAAAAAATTATCTTTCACCTTAACTTTTTAAAAAGTATAGCTGCATGGTTATCAGAATCTCTGCAATATAATAGAATACTTATCTTGCTAAATAGCAGTGAAATTGTAATAACATTGTTGTTTTTTTTTTTACAGCAGCTTTATTGGCATATAATTTACATACCGTAAAATTCACCCTTTTAAACTCTTATATTCAGTGGTGTTTTTAGTATATTCCCAACATTGTACAACCATTACCACTGTCTAATTCCAGAATATTCCATCACCCCCAAAAGGAACCCTGTGCCCATCAGCAGTCGCTTCCCATTCTCTCCCCCCTGTTCGTGGCAGCTACTTGTCCACGTTCTGTCTCTGTAGGTTTGCATATTGCAAACATTTCATATGAATGTTACCATGTAGCATGTGGCCTTTTATGTCTGGCTTTTGTCACTTAGCATAGTGTTTTCAAGGTTCAACATGTTGCAACATATATCAGCATTTCGTTCCTTTTTGTGGCTGAATAACATTCCATGATAGATACTCCTGATTTTATGTATCCATTCATCAGTTGGTAGACATTTGGATTGTTTCTACTTTTGACCGTCATGAGAAATGCTGCTATGAATATTCATGTACTAGTTTTCATGCAAACACATGCATTCAGTTCGCTTTGGTACATACTTAGATGTGGAATTGCTGGGTCATGTGGTCATTTTGTGTTTACTTTTTGGGGAACTACTGTGTTGCTTTCCACAGTGGCTGCCCTGTTTCACACTCCCACCAGCAGCGTGTGAGGGCTACAGGTTCTCCATGTCCTTCTCAGTACTTGTTATTGTCTGTCCTTTTGATCACGGTGTAGCCCATCCTAATAGATGTGAAACAGTCATGATGGTTTTTAATTTGTATTTCTCTAGTGACTAATGATGTTGAGCCTATTTTCATGTGCTTATTGGCAACAATAATATTTTAAAATTTTTTCTTGCAGGTAGTTTCCTACTAGAGTTTATTCAGAAGATGGCCAGGAGACACTGGTGTGCTGTGCCCATTTTGTTTCTGTCTAGGGCTTTGGCAAGTGTCCCAAGATGTAAGGCCCTGGGTGTAGAAGGGCTTCTTGCTCTCAGGTGATTTGATCTGTGTGTGTTCACATATGGTTATTTTATTTTATTTTTTTTTAAAAGATGACCGGTAAGGGGATCTTACCCCTTGACTTGGTGTTGTCAGCACCACGCTCTCCCAAGTGAGCTAACCGGCCATCCCTATATGGGATCCGAACCCATGGCCTTGGTGTTATCAGCACCGCACTCTCCCGAGTGAGTCACGGGCCGGCCCCAGACATCATTAGTTTTTATTTAAACCACTTTGATTTCATTCAAACCAAGAATATCTGGGTCCTTAGGCAATGGATTCAGGAGGGAACACAGCAAGTTTTCATTCTGCCCCACTGTGGAGAAACAGCGATCGGCTCATTCTCTCCCACTGTCTCTCCAAGCACCAGAGAACTGAAGCCAACAGCATGGACCAGAGAGAATCAAAGCCGGCGTACGTGATGCTTTGGCACTTGCAGGCTCACCTGCTGGCATCGTAAACATCTAACCCCAGCCCTTAGAGATTAAAAAAAAAATACAAATAAAAATACAGTGGGTGAACAGATTCCAGTGGGTCTCAGGTTCCAGTGCCCACCTGGTCCCGCAGACACAGTGCTGTGCACAGGTCTAGTTCAGGTCTGCTTGAGCCACGTGGCCCTGCCGCCAGAGGCGTGGCGTGAGAATATGTGAAGCTCTGGCTTAAAAGTCTGCAAGTGCCTCTGAGTTGTTCCTACAGAATTAATAAGGTGAACAAATGCCTGAGGGCGTCTTGGGGACACTTTCCTCACTTCTCTTTCAGTTAGTTACAGAGGATATGGCTAAATGAACTTCAGATTGTTGCTTCCAGATAGAGAGGGAGGACATAGAAGGACACAAAACTCCTTTCCAGGTGACAATGCCAGCCGATCTGTCTACTCTCGACTGAGAATTAAACCTTGCTGTGACAAAGAAAAAAAAAAAAAGCATCTTCATTTATAGTCTTATTTTTAAAAGATATTTGTTTCATATTAAAATTGAGCTCTACTAGAGGCCATCATGGAAAGTGATGGCTTTGAAATTCTACTGACAGTGACTTTCTTCCTTAGAACTTGTAGGTGTTGTAAGTCAGCTTGTCAGTAATTATAAATGACCAGAATTGTCTTTGGGTGTATGGAAATGCGTTTTGTGTTTTGATGTCAGGGATGTCATTCAGTGTACCATGATCACACACCAGATCCTACTGAGAGGGGCAGCCCAGTGCTACCTTCTTCAAACAGCAATGAATTTGGTGGATGTGGTAAGTTTTTTTGATACTGTCGTATACAATCCTAGTGAGTGGGTATGCAAAAGTTAGTTAACACAGCAGGCCTGTGCTGCTGCCACTAGAAGAAGGGCTTGCTTATGAGGTTGGCCCTTGGCTGGCATCTGGGAAGGATTTACACTATACTAAATGATAAGAGTGGCCCACTGGGCTGAAAGTGTTTGTATAGACAGTATGGTTTGTGCAGAGCACCTGCCTGCCTTCTGGGATCTGGAATTTCAGTGTGATGAGGCAGGGGTGCCTGTAAAAGCCCCGGGCACTGAGCCTCTAGCAAGCCTGCCTGGCAGACAACGTTTCCAAGTGTTCTCGCAGCTGGTGGCTGGGAGCCAGTCACGTCCTGCCGACTCCTTGGGAGAGGGCTCTGGACTTGTACCTTGTTTCCTCCATACTTTCCTCTATTCTTCCAGTGTATTGATGTTTGGGAGTATCTGCTGGCTTTATTTTGTGCTTTCTACAGGGCCCCAGTAAAAGCTATTGCTTAGAACAGAGGTCAGCACACTCTCTCTGTGAAGAGCCAGATAGTGAATACTTTTTAGGCTTTGCCGGCCATGTGGTGGTCTCTGTTGTGACTTCTGAACTCTTCCACTGAAGCCAAAAGCAGCCATAGACATTTATAAATAAATGGGCACAGCTGTGTTCCCACAAGCCTTTATCTGCTAAACAGGCTGTGAGTAGGTTTGCCAACCGCTGGCCTGGAGCAAGGTATCTTAATTCAAGATGTGCAACCTGAAGGGAATGAAAGGCCTAGGTGGTGGTTTTTTTTTTTTTTTTCAGAAAACTTTTGAATAAAGAAAACCACTTTGAAAAAAATCACTTTTTGATTGAAAGTAATTTCTTATTATAGAATGATCTCTTTTTTTTTAATGATTGTAACTGTCTTTGCTCAAGATAGTAACCTCAGCTGTAAGGAAAATAGATTTTAAAAATAATCTTTCATGTTATATAATGAAAGATTGCAACTGAAATCTTCATTTTAAAAGTCGAGTAATATGTTCTTTTCAAAATACAGCTTTCTTTTAACTAATAATATTCTGTTTTAAATAGTATACATAGTTGCTGCCACAGTGATTTTATTTTATTCAATCAAACATATTAAGGTGAGTAACGTTTTCAAAACCCCCTTACCCTGCGCAGGAGAAAGTGTCACTTTCAGATGTCTCGGCTTTTCTCATGTCTTTGAGACAAGAGGAGTCCTTGGGACGAGGGACTTTATTGTGGACAGAGGTGAGATTGAAAATAATTTAATAAGTCTTTGAAAAACTTAATAGAAATGAGAAAATGCACATAGAAAGCTTCAGATTAGGCTCAGTTCAGAGGAATATAAAGAACGGAAAGAAAACTGTGTAGTTAAAAGATAAATACTGGCTGACCTTACTGTTAGATTGCGTTTTAATATCTGACTTGGTTAAAAAACCTGCACAGAACTGCTGTCCTGTGTTAAGTGAACTGCCCGTTCACTGGTGTCTGTGGGGTATCAGTTTTATTCTTGACCAATTCATTAATTCAGTCATTCAACAGTTTCATCTTTGGTCAAGTGATGTGTTATTCTTTCTTGTCCTTATATGTGATTTTGGATGACCTTAATGGATTCATAATTATTTTCTTCACATTTAAACTAATTTATTGAATTTGTGTATTAAGAGAGAGAATATAAAAAAGTAATTCAGGACATATTTACATTTTAAAATGAAAAATTTACAATTACATGTGATCGAAGATTAATTGTGAAATTCTTTGCTTTATTTTTGTGTATTAAGAGAGAGAATATAAAAAAGTAATTCAGGACATATTTACATTTTAAAATGAAAAATGTACAATTACATGTGATCGAAGATTAATTGTGAAATTCTTTGCTTTATTTTTGTCAGTCTTCTAAGATGTAATGGAGAAAGTCTAGGACAGTATTTCTCTTTTAAATTAATACATTTTGATATGTACACATGATAGAAAATAAACTTGTGAGGAGAGTAGGAACTTTAATTATAACTTATATTTCGAATTCTACATTCAAAAATAAAAGCTCTTGTTTTAGTATATGAACCTAGAAGCAGTTTTAATTTAAGCTTGTAATTTGTTTTACATAATGTGTTTTCACAGAGATGTTCTTTAGAACAACTTATCAAAATGTGCATTTTATATTAGACTTTAGAAATTCTTGTCTGTTGGGCTGGCCCGTGGCTCACTCGGGAGAGTGTGGTGCTGATAACACCAAGGCCACGGGTTTGGATCCCATATCGGGATGGCCGGTTAGCTCACTGGGTGAGCGTGGTGCTGACAACACCAAGTCAAGGGTTAAGATCCCCTTACTGGTCATCTTTAAAAAAAAAAAAAAAAACAGAAATTCTTGTCTGTTAATGAAATCTATAAAATTCTTTGAGGCAGATTAGAAAACAAACGTACATATCTGTGTATATCTATATATTTATACAAATATACACATATACATACATATATACATATATACACTTTTTTTTTCTGTATGTACTGTGGATCTCAGTCATGACAATAAGTGGTTATTTGTTGTACTCACTGTTTTAAATTCAGTTTATTGTGGATGAAAGAAAACTGGCCTAGGGAAATTAGAAACCCTCTTTGTTCATTTCTGGGTGAGCGTGGTGCTGACAACACCAAGTCAAGGGTTAAGATCCCCTTACTGGTCATCTTTAAAAAAAAAAAAAAAAACAGAAATTCTTGTCTGTTAATGAAATCTATAAAATTCTTTGAGGCAGATTAGAAAACAAACGTACATATCTGTGTATATCTATATATTTATACAAATATACACATATACATACATATATACATATATACACTTTTTTTTTCTGTATGTACTGTGGATCTCAGTCATGACAATAAATGGTTATTTGTTGTACTCACTGTTTTAAATTCAGTTTATTGTGGATGAAAGAAAACTGGCCTAGGGAAATTAGAAACCCTCTTTGTTCATTCGGTTTGTAAAATGAAGTAATAACTACCTTCTTTTCCAGCTCTGTGACTGGTTACGTGTAAATGAAAGCTATTTTAGGCAGTCCTCAAATTGTACCTCTGTTGGACTTCATGAAACATCTTTAAATGCTTATGTGAAGAACCTAGTTCAGGAATATGTTAAGTCACCTGCTTGGGAAAGTAAGTCTGAAATCATTTTTATGGATCAATACAACCAAAATATTTTTGAAGAACTTTTGACTAGTTTTTTAGATCAGGATTTAGGCCTAACCCAATGAGTGATGATTTCCTTATGTCAAACTTGTATTTCAGACAAATAATATAACAGAATATAAAGATATTGTTTCCTAACTTGTCCCTTATCTGTTCTAAGACTTGAGATTTTAAGCTATTTTATATGTTTCAAGAAGCTAATAAGTTGCCTGAGTAGGAACTGGACACAAATGAATGAATTCATTCACTCCATAGTTACTGAGTCCTTGTGAGCGAGATATTATAGATGTGTTTTTGGAGCCTTAGTGGAAGTATGTGTCAGCAACTTGGTTCATCTTTTTTTGTTGTTTTGTTTTCAAAGTGTTACGTTTAATATGAACTGATTATGAGGAACAATTTTAGAGAAAAATTATGTTTGAGAGGATGATTTTGTTAGTCCTTTCTTTTCACCAGGTCTTTGCAGAGATCCCTTCTCTAAGGACATGTGTAAGACCGCACGAGGGAAGAACTCTTAGCAGATTCATTAATTAGGATTCTTTTTACATTTCTAATGCTTCCTCTTCATTACAGTCATTAGTCATAATTTGGGAAATTACAGCTTTCAATTTAACATGTCTTAAATTTCCCAGCTTTGTCTCAGACCAAGTCATTGTCATCTAGTGATTTCTCTAATCTGATCATAGAATAGGTCTTACATGATCAGATAATTATCTTTCCAAAATACATGAGTTTATCCTTCTGGAACATTTCTCTTTTTTGTTTCATTCCCTCTATTGTCTAGTAAATTTTCTGTGCTGTTACATGGAAGACTCTTTTGTAAGGCCTATACAAGTAAATAAATTTTAGTCCCTACTAAAGTAAATACAGCCTGGGGATCCAACCCAGGTCCGAGGCCCCATAGCCTTTGTGTCCTTGTGTATTCCATCCCCGTTCTGGTTACACTTCGGGGCAGTCTTGTCTCTCAGCTGAGCTAGTGGAGGTCCTCCTTACCTGGTTACCTGACATCTCGTCTTGCTTCTCCTACAGTCTCTTTTCCACATTGTACCTAGAGAAATATTTTCAAAACACAAATTTCTGTTGTGCACATTTCCCCTCCCCTTCTTTGTGTACACGTCCATCAGCCCTTAGTGACTTTGTCTTCAGGGCACAGACGTGGCCCACAAACTTTCCTGTCTCTCCCCACCTGTTTCTGTCACGTCGTCTCTGGCCATTCCCTCTCACGTAGTGTACACACAGGCATCCTTCTATGTCCTGGAGTGCAGTGTGTCTTGTCCTGCCAGAGGACCCATGACATGCTCTTCCTTTGGTCTGGATGGTTCTTGTCCCCTTCCCTGATCTCATTCCTTCTCAGCCATCATGCTGAGACTGTCATTTCTTCAGGGAAATGTCCCCTCGCTCCCCGATGTGGGTGTGTCTTTCTGATGGACCCTCCAGTAGCTCCACCCGCCCTGCTTGAGTCCTCACTGCACTTACAGCATTACAGCTGTGTGCTTATTCTCTGGTCCATGCTTTTCTCCCATACTGCTGTGCATCCTGTGAGCGTAGGGGGCCCTGTGTCTGTGGCCCCCGGCCTGGGCACAGCTCCAGCAGGCAGACAGGATTTTGTTCCTCTTCCAGTACCAGATGTGTGATCATGTGCCCTGCCGGGGGGTGTTCTACTGTATTTCATCTCAGCTGTGTTTCTCTAGTGGTTTAATATTGGCCAGGCATAATCACTTAGCTGTGTTGTTTTGAAGTATCATTTTTGAAGGATTTTTTTAATGCTTCGTAAACCTTACCTATTGTTCCTAAAGCAGGAGAAAACTGCGTCATGCCGGATTGGTTTGAAGCCAAGCTTATTGCTTTGATGGTCTTGCTGGCAGTGGATGTGGAAGGAATGAAGACTCAATATAGGTAATTATTTCTGTAATTGAAAAGAAAGCTTATTTTAAGCAAAGGCCAGTCAGATGTGTATTCAGACTTTTCAGTAATTGGTATAGAGTTGATCACAAGATATTAACGGAGGAACTAGAACTTTGTAAATAATACTAAAGAATTGTTTAAAGTTAACAGTAAATAAATAGGAATAAGGGCATATTGATTTCTCTTAGGTTGGCAAATTAAATGTTAAACTAAATTTAACAATGTAATGTTAAATTGGAGAAGGTTAAAAAAAAAAACCTATCTATAATAATCACTGGTTTTATATCAGTATTAGGAGAATGGGTTTTAAGATCCTATCATAAGATGAGGTAAAAAAAAAAAAATTCTGGATATGACCTCTTTGTAAAATGTGTATTTAAGAAAAGAAAAGGTAATAAATATAAAACAATTTTGTTTATATATTGAGAATGGGACCGGACCAATTCTCACTAGATTATATATGTGGCAATAAGCAGCTTCATTATGTAGATGAGGTAGTATATTTGCATAATATACAGTTAATTAGATTTACATCAAATCAAAGTTTTAGTACTAAAGTTGGTCATAACAGTTTTTCATAAATCCTTAGTTTTTTGTATTTTTCTTTTAAACATGTCTCATTTTCTTGACTAATTTGTTTGGGTTTTTCAGATTTACATCAAATCAAAGTTTTAGTACTAAAGTTGGTCATAACAGTTTTTCATAAATCCTAGTTTTTTGTATTTTTCTTTTAAACATGTCTCATTTTCTTGACTAATTTGTTTGGGTTTTTCTTTTTTTGTGTTTTGTTTGTTTGTTTGTTTTATATTATGGAGGCAGGGTCTTGGCAGTTTAATTTGCAGATGAGTGGGGTTGGGATCCAGGTGCTGAGAGTTTAGGAGAGCTGTTCTTCCCTGTGCTTTCTTCTCTAGTGAATGGCTGCACTCAGGAGGAAGCACAGACTGAAAGATCAGTTCTCATAGGTGCTGCAGGGTTCAGTCATCTGTAAGAGTAACTTGGCTAACTGAGTCCATTAGCTAACCAATTCCACAGAGTATAGGTAGAAAATAATTTCTTCATGTTTCTGAGATGGTTGGTTTGTGGATGTCCTTTACTATCTAGTGAAAAGCAGCGGACACAGAATGTGTTGAGAATCTTCTTAGACCCTCTTCTGGACGCCCTGATGAAGTTTGGTACAAACGCCTACGTGCCCTTGCCAAAGACTGACAGATGCCTCCAGCTTCTGCTGAAGTTACTGCACATGTGCATGTCGAAAGGTCCCAGGACCCAAGATGGTGAGGATAAAAGGTTTCTGTTGGCGTCTTGCTTGGTATGTCATTGGTATTTAGAATGAGGGGAACTTCCTGATCTTTTAAAATAAAAATAAAGCTTCACTCATTCAGCAGATATTTACTGAGTGTCTCTGGGTGGTGCTGGGAATAGTGGTGTGGGAGCAACCTCTGCCTCGTGGAGTGGACAGACTCGTGGTTTATACACATCGTTACTGTCAATTTTAGAATGTGATTTCATTTGCCTTTTTTTAAAAAATTTATGCTTGCTCATTTATTTCTAGACCATTGGAAATAATCAGTATTTTATATATGTTTAAGCAAGGTCCATTTGTAATTGCCCTGCTGCTGGATGTTGTAGAAAGTAAGCTAAGGCTTGAGAGCGGTAGCCATTTTATAATTACTTATTTTTAAATACGAGCATGTTAATCTCTGAGCACCTTTTAAGTAGAAAATACTTCATACAGAAAGTATAGTGGTCGTAGATAGAAGCATCGGGCTCTTCTTTCTTTAAACCAAGATATATGTAAAACAGCAGTTGAAAACCCATGGACATCAGAGATAATAGTATTGACAGGTGAACCTTAATTTCCTTTCTGACCAGTTTCATTTGCAGTTTTAGAAGTTTGCTATTTAAAAATTCTAGAGAAGCATTGGTATAAACCCGAGAACAATATTGATAAGGTTAGGTTTTAATATATGCCTGTGAGATATTAAAGCTAGTTTCCAGATTCTGGAAGTTTGGATGACGGTAGCAGAACCAAGTGCCGTGAATGTAACAGTAACTTTTAGTAGGATTTTGATCTCCTTAAGGGTGTACATTTGGCTTCATTTAACATGTCCCGACTATTTGGTGCGGCCCAGTGCTTTCTGTGTGGGACATCTTTGAAAAAATGTTGCAATATTTGACACAAACAAAAGAGCACGTGGTGGTTATATGTTATAATGCAAAATAATTGGATGCCTGTGAACTCAGCACCCAGCCTAAGAACAGATTTACCTGTCAATCCTCAGTCCCTACCTTTTGTCTCCCTATTTTGACTTTTATCTTTATCACTTCCTTGCATTTTAGAAAAGGGTTTTTACCACATGTATAGATATCCCTCAATGGTATATTGTTTTATTTAATTTTTAGTTGACACGAATTGGTTGTACATTTTTGTGGGGTTCAGAGTTATATTTCAACATGTGTATAAAGCATGTGATGATCAAATCAGGGTAATTAGCATACCCATCATCACAAAGATTGACCATTTCTTTGTGGTGAGAACATTGGAGCTCCTTTCTTCCAGCCATTTGAGAACGTGCAGTACATTATTGTTGATTATAGATGCCTGGTGCTCCTGTACACCACAGAACTTATTTTTCCTGTCTAGCTGTGATTTTTCTCTTAGTCACCCTCTT
Organism: Galeopterus variegatus; assembly: GCF_000696425.1. Classification (NCBI taxonomy): domain Eukaryota; kingdom Metazoa; phylum Chordata; class Mammalia; order Dermoptera; family Cynocephalidae; genus Galeopterus; species Galeopterus variegatus. Next base: position 43,314 of record NW_007729459.1, on the reverse strand, counting down.
CCTTTCTCTCTCCCCGTTCCCCTTCCCAGCCTCTAGTAACCACAATTCTACTTTTTACTTCTATACACTCAACTTTTTTTTTTCTTTTTAGCTCCACATATGAGTGAAAACATGCAGTATTTACCTGTTGGTTTTTTAAACCACTTTATTGAGGTGTTGACATGTTAAAAAGCTATACATGTTTAATGCATACATCTTGATGAGTTTGGGGATAAGCATTCACCTGTGAAACCATCACCATCACAGGGTCATAGACATATCCATCACCTTCCAGAGTTTCCTCCTGCCCTATTATTATGACTATTTGTAGTAAGAACACTTAACATAAGATCTACCCTCTTAGCAGATTTTAAGTATATAATACAGTCGCTGTCAGTCACTGTTCTGTATAGATTTCCAGAATCTATTTCGCATAACTGAAACTTTGCCCCCTTTGTTGACGTGATCATCTCCCGTTCCATAGGTTGCCTTTTCATCTTGTTGTTTCCTTTGCCGTGCAAGAGCTTTTTGGTTTGATGTAATCCCACTCGTTTATTTTTACTTTTGTTGCCTGTGCTTTTGGTGTCATATTCAAACAATCATTGCCAAGACCAATGTCAAAGAGCTTTTCCCCTGTGTTTTCTTCTAGCAGTTTTATGGTTTCAGGTCTTAAGTCCTTAATCCATTTTGTGTATGGTCTGAGATAAGGTTTCAGTTTCATCCTTTTGCATGTGGATATCCAGTTTTCCCAGCACCAGTTATTGAAGAAACTATCCTTTCCCCATTTTGTATTCTTGGCACCCTTGTAAAAGATTGGTTGACCATGTATGCATGGGTTTCACAACATATTCGTGAGTTTTCTTGCTTTTGAGCTTTATAGAAATGGTATCCTACTGTCAGAAGTCTTCTGTAACTTTTCTCATTCATCATGTTTCTAACATTTATCCATCTTTCTAACACTTTGGTATTTTCCATGTTGTGTAACCTTCCATTGTTTGATGACATCTCAATGTCCGCATGCTCCTATTGCCGGACATTGGATTGTATTTAGTTTATTACTGTTATGTACAGTGCTGCTATGAACACTTTTCCACATGTCTTCTGGTGCCTGTGTGAGTCTCTCCAGAGTGTGCAACCAGGAATGAAACTGACCTTTCTTGGGGAATGTGCATACTCCATAAGGTATGCAGAAGCATTTTTCCAAGTAGGTGTGTGCACATCTCATGTTCTCACCTGTGGGATGTAAGAGTTAAAGAACTGGGGGAGGAAGCATGACCTACGTAGGGGAGGTCTTGCTGGAAGAGGCCCTGCTGTGAGAGCTGGCAGTTTCAGGAGCAGCTGGGAGGCCAGTGAGGTGTGAGCTATAGGAGATGCACTCTGAGAGGTGAGGGGTGGGGGTGGGTGTTGAGTAGGACTTTGTTTTGACCATTTTCAGGGTACTGACTTTTATTAGAGGGTTTTAGCTGAGGAGTGTTAGGATTTGACTTCAGTTTTAAAAGCTCACTCTGGCAGTAGTATTGAGAATAAACCACAGAGAGGCAAGAGTAAAAGCCAGAAGATAAGCCCCTAGGCTTGTGCCAGGTGCTAGCGTGACTCATGCGGGATGCAGTGAATTGTGTTAAGAATTTGGATATACAGTCACGTGTTGCTCGGCGACGGGAATGTGTTCTGAGAAATGCGTGTTTAGGTGATATCATCCTTGGGTGAACGTCCTAGAGTGCGCTTACACAGACCTAGATGGCACAGCCTGCTGCATGCCTGGGTGCTGAGGTGTAGCCTGCTGCTCCGACCACCATTGTGTGTGGAGGTCCATCGCTGGCTGAAACATCCCAGTGCCGTGTGTGGTTGTATTCTCATGGTATCACCTACAGGATCTGCTCTTGGGTTGGATGTGGGCTGTGAGAAGAAGAGAGAACTCAAAGGCTATTTGATTTTTGGAGGAGTTAGACAGATGGAGTTGCCTTTAACTGAGATTAGAAAGACAAGTTAGAGCAGGTTTTGGAGTAAAGATGAGAAGTTCGGTTTTGGATAATATCACAGCATAAAATTTACATTTTCACCATTTTTAGGTGTGTAGTTCTGTGACATTAAGCACATTCACATGGTTGTGTGGTCATCACCCCAGTCATCTCCAGAACTTTCATCCTCCGCTACTGAAACGTACCCATTAAACACTAACACCCGTTCCCCCTTCTGTCCAGGTTCTGGCAACTGTGCCATTTCCTGTCTCTAAGAATCTGACTATTGTAGGTACAGCATTTAAGTGAAATCATACAGTATTTGTCCTGCTGTGTCTGGCTTGTTGTGACTTAGGATAACGTCTTCAGGTTCATCTGTGTTGTGGCATGTGTCAGAATTTCATCCCTTTTCAAGGCTGGATACTATTCCATTGTATGGATATTCTACATTTTGTTTATCCTTCATCTGTTGATTGACATTTGGGCTACTTCCACCTCTTGGCTATTACAAATAATGCTGCTATGAACATGGGTGTACAAATATCTGTTTGAGTTGCTGCTTTCAATTCTTTGGGGTATATACTCAAAAGTAGAATTGCTGGATCAGATGGTGGTGCTGTGTGTAAGTGTTTGAGGAACCACCACACTGTTTCCCACAGTGGCTGTGCCATTTACATCCTCACCAGCCGTACACAAGAGTTCTAATTTCTCCACATCCTCACCAGTACTTATTTTCTGGGTTTTTGTTGTTGTTTTTTTTAGTAATAACTGAGATAACTCTTTGACTGATTCTGGTATCACTTCTTTTGGGATTTAGTGTGCTGCTGTCAATTGACTGAGGCATAGAGTAGGAAACACCACCATGACACCATGAATGCCATCCTGGTTGGACCTTTGCACACAGTTAGTACATTGTTTTGAAAGGGTGTTACGTTCAGAGATGTGGCCATGACAGGGGTGTCTGGAGAGTGAAGCAGAGCCCTCCTGTAAAGTGCTTTTGAGAGGAACTACCATGGCAGGACAGGGACATTGGAAGCGTTGACAGCAGGTGCTTTTCTTTATGTCATTTTGTTCTCTTTCTCCAAGACCTGGGCTTGCCCTAGTAATCTCAAATTAAATGTATTTTGATCTAATGGTTTGGGTGTATCCGAGGAAGTAAATATTTCTTTATGCTATCAAATAATGCTGCTATGAACATGGGTGTACAAATATCTGTTTGAGTTGCTGCTTTCAATTCTTTGGGGTATATACTCAAAAGTAGAATTGCTGGATCAGATGGTGGTGCTGTGTGTAAGTGTTTGAGGAACCACCACACTGTTTCCCACAGTGGCTGTGCCATTTACATCCTCACCAGCCGTACACAAGAGTTCTAATTTCTCCACATCCTCACCAGTACTTATTTTCTGGGTTTTTGTTGTTGTTTTTTTTAGTAATAACTGAGATAACTCTTTGACTGATTCTGGTATCACTTCTTTTGGGATTTAGTGTGCTGCTGTCAATTGACTGAGGCATAGAGTAGGAAACACCACCATGACACCATGAACGCCATCCTGGTTGGACCTTTGCACACAGTTAGTACATTGTTTTGAAAGGGTGTTACGTTCAGAGATGTGGCCATGACAGGGGTGTCTGGAGAGTGAAGCAGAGCCCTCCTGTAAAGTGCTATTGAGAGGAACTACCATGGCAGGACAGGGACATTGGAAGCGTTGACAGCAGGTGCTTTTCTTTATGTCATTTTGTTCTCTTTCTCCAAGACCTGGGTTTGCCCTAGTAATCTCAAATTAAATGTATTTTGATCTAATGGTTTGGGTGTATCCGAGGAAGTAAATATTTCTTTATGCTACCTATAGCTGTTGTAGCTCTTTTGCCTTTCCATATAAATTTTATAATCAGCTTGTCTGTATCTACAAAAATAATCCTGCTGGGATTTTGATTGGATTTGCATTAAATCTGTAGATAGATTTGTGGAAAATTGCCTTTATTGTATTGAGATATTTAATGCTTGAATACGGTATGTCTGTCTACTTATTTAGGTTTCTTTGATTTTTTCCATCACATTTTTATAGTTTTCAGCATGTATATCTTACATAGGTTTTGTTAGATTCATATCTAAGTACATTTTGGGGGGGAAGCTATTGTAAATGATTTTTTAAAAAATTTTGGTTTTCAACTGTACATTGCTAGTATATGGAAATATGGTTGATTTTTATTTGTTGACCTTGTAATCTGTGACCTTGCTGAAGGATTTCATAGTTCCAGGAGTTTTTTTTTTTTTTTTTTTCCTTTTTGTCTTTTTTACTGACCGGTAACGGGATCGCAACCCTCGGTGTCATGCCCATACTGGGGACCGGCAACGGGATTGCAACCCTTGGTGTTGCGTCCGCACTGCGCTCAGCCAGTGAGCGGGAACCGGTCTCCACATGGGACCCGAACCCTCGGCGGGAGAGCCGCCGCACTCCCAAGCAGCGCACTCTCCAGTGCACCACCGGGCCGGCCCCAGGAGTTTTTTTTTAATAGATTCCTTGGGATGTTCTTTGTAGATAGTCATGTCATTTGTGAATAGGGACAATTTTATTTCTAGAGTTGTCTGTGTTCCCTCATCCTTGTAATGTGGTAATGTCCCTTTTTTTATTCCTGATAGTCTGACTTGTGTTCTCATTCCTCTCTCTCTCTCTCTCTCACTCTCTCTCTCTCTGTGAGATATGCTCATGGTTTACCATTTCATTGACCCCTTTTCAAAGAGCCAGCTTTTGGTTTCATTGATTTTTCTATATAGATTTTCCTCTTTTCAGTTTCATTGATTTCTGCGCTTTGTTTGCTTCTTTATGTTTGCTTTTGGTTTATTTTGCCTTTTTCTGTGTTAAAGTAGAAGCTTACATTACTGACTTCAGACCTTTTCTTGTTTTCTAAAATAACATTTAATGCTATAAATTTTCCTCCAAGTTTCGCTTTAACTGCACCCCACAAATTTTGATAGGTTGCAATTTCAGTTGAAAATATTTTCCGATTTTCCTTGAGACTTTCTCTTTGACCCATGAATTATTTAGAAACTTTGAAGACTTTCTTGTTATGTTTCCGTGATTGCTTTCTATTTTAATTCCAGTGTGGTCAGAAAGCATGCTTTGTACGATTTCACTTTTTAAAAATTTAAGGTTTGTTTTATAATGTAGGATATGGTCTATCTTGGTGAATGTTCCATGTACACTGAAAGTCATGTGTGTTCTGCTATCAGGTGTAGTGTTCTATAAATATCAGTTATATTCAAGAGTTTTCATGGTTTTTTTCAGTTCTATTTCCTTGCTGATTTTCTGTTTACTCCTTTTACCTGTTACTGAGGGATGAAAGTGGAAGTCTCCAGCTATCATTTTGGATTTGTTCTTTTCTCCTTTTAGTTCTGTTGGTTTTGCTTCATGTATTTTGAAGTTCTGTTGTTAGGAGATAGACATTTACAACGTAGTTTTCTTGGTGAGTTGACTCTTTTATCATTATGTAATGTCCCTTTTTATCTCTGGTAATTTTCTTTGCTCTGAAATCTGATTTGTCTGATAGTAATATAAAAACTCCTATTTTTTTTATTAGAATTTGCATCATATATTTTTTTCCGCCCTTTTACTTTTATTGTATTTAGATCATTATATTTGAAGTGAATTTCTTATAGACAGCAGATAGTTGGGCCATGACTTTTTATCCATTCTGATAATCTCTATCTTTTAATTGGTGTAGACCATTTGCATTTAACATAATTACAGTCATGCATTGCTTAATGAGAGGGATGCATTCTGAGAGTGTGTTGTTAGGCAGTTTTGTCGTTGTGTGGACATCGGAGTGTAGTTACATAAACCTAGATGGTACAGCTTACTACACACCTAGGCTAGATGGTGTAGACTGTGGCTCCCAGGCTACAAACCTGCACAGCATGTTACTGGACTGCATACTGTGTGGCTGATTGTAACACAGTGCTAAGTTTTTGCATATCTAAGCATGTCTAAACAGAGAAAAGGTACAGTAAATATGTGATATTATAATCTTAATGGACCACTGTCATATATGTGGTCTGTCATTTGCTGAAATATTATGTGGCATATGACTATACATATATGTTTGGATTTAGGTCTCTCATTTCCTTTTTTTGTATTCCCTCTGTTTTTCATTTCTTTCTTCCCCTCTTTTGGCTTCTTTTGGGCAGTTTGAACATCATTTAGTATTTCATTTCAATTTATCTATTGTGCTTTTGAATAAATGTCCAAAATGGGTTTATTTTAGTGCTTGCTTCAGGATTGCAGTGTACATACTTAACTTTTTGCAGTCTGTTTAGAATTTGTATTTTCCTTTTGAAGTGAATGCAGAAACTTCCCACCTTCTGGAGAGGTCCCTTTACCTTCTTCCCTCCTCTGTGGCAGTTGTCTTATCTTGACTGAGAACCCTGCAGACAATATTAAATTTTTTGCTTTCAACCATTGAACAGATTTTAAAGAACTCAAGAGAAAAGAGCCGTTATGTTAACTTAGATGTTGACGGGTTTCTTTTGCCTGTCTTTCATTCCCAATGTTCCACATTCCCTATGGCATCATATCTCTTTTGTTCAAAAAGCTGCTTTTAATATTTCTTTTAAAACAGGTTTATTGACGATGAATTCTCTTAGTTTTCCTCCATCTGAGAATGTCTGTATCTCACCTTCATTTCTGAAGTATACATTTGCTGGATATGAAATTCTGGTTTGATCTTATCTTGCAGCAGTTTAAAAACGTCACTCCACTAGCTTCTGGCTTCCGAGGTTTCTCGTGAGAACGCGGTAGTGCTGCAGATTGTTCTTGCCTGGTAATGTCTCTCTCTGCTCTCAGGTTTGAGAACGCGGTAGTGCTGCAGATTGTTCTTGCCTGGTAATGTCTCTCTCCGCTCTCAGGTTTGTTTCTTCATCCTTAGATTTCAGCAGTTTGATTGTTCTGTGTCTGGGCATGAATTCCTTTGAGCTTATTCTTTTCTGGGGTTCCCTGCACCTCTTCAGTCTGTAGGTTTGTATCCTTTACCAGATTTGGAAAGTTTTCAGTTTTTTTTTTATTCAAATACATTCTCAGCACCACAATCTTTCTCTTCTGGGACTCTGACGGCGTGAATATTAGATCTTTGTTATTATCTCACAGGTCTCTGAGGCTTTGTTCATTTTTTTTTTCCAGTCATTTTTCTCTCTTTTGTTCAGATTACATATTTTCAGTCATCTCTTTTCCAGTTCACTTGAGTTTTTCCTCTTTTATCTCCTTTCTGTTATTGATCCCATCCAGTGAATTTATTTCAGTTAATTATACTTTTTGATTACCAAATTTCTATTTGGTTTTTGTGTGTATCTTCTATTTCTTTGTTGAGACTTTCTATTTTTCCATTTGTTTCAAGAGTGTTCTTGATTGCTTCCTGAAGCATTTTTATAAAAGCTGCTTTACAGTCTCTGTCAGGTTATTCTAACCTTTGCCCCATCTCATTGGTGTTGTCTGTAGATTGTCTTTTTCCCACGTGAGCTGGGATCTTCCTGATTCTTCATACGCCCAATAATTTTGGGTTTTATCCTAGCTATTTTTAATATTATGATATAGGACTCTGGATCTTGTTTAAGTCCTCTGGAGAATGTTTGGCAGACAGTCAGCCTGGTTAGGTTCAGGCCTCAAGTTCTGACCCAGCTTCTGCGGGTGCTGGTTCCACTGTCTGTCTTGTTTTCAAATCCTTTGCATGGCTGTTTGGACCAGTGCTACCTGCATTCTATACAGTGGCCATCCTGGGACCTGGGCAGTGGTCTCTGTCAGTTCAGTTCTATCAGCACCAGACTCTAACCAGTGAGCTAACCAGCTAGCCGAGTCCAGTTCTGAAAATCTGCAGTGTGCTGGTGAGCCTCAGATCCATGTGTGTGCAGCCAGGAGGTGAGCCCAGGGGCTCACGAACGGCTTTCTGAGGCCGCTTTCCTGGAACCCCCCTCTCTGGAGTCTCCTTAGTACTTGCCTTCTGCTTCCTGGGGGTTCTCCTTTCTCATTCTCTGGGCAGAAAGCTGGAGCCCATCGTGCTGCCCCCTCTCCTGGCTGTTCCTGCATCTGGTTCCCTTCTGTAGGAGGACAGGAGGGAACAAAGTGAACTCACTGCCCATCAGTGCTGCCTCTTTCTGAATCTGTCTGCTACCTTGCACCTGTCAGACTCTTCATGTAGCTGCTCCACGCATTCTGTCTGGGTTTTGTATCTGTATTCAGTGATACAGGGAGGTGTATCCTTGTTCCATCCTACCCAGAACTAGACCTCTTAGTGATTTTTAAGATTAATTATACATCGCCCCATGGTATGAGTGATCATTATATCACTGGAATTCATTTTTGGTAAGTGATCCACCCATGTTCTTAATACAGTTGTACTTTGACTTGAATATCTGGTGTATTTGTACCAAAGAACTTATTTCTGTCGTTTTAGTTGTATGCTTTTCTCCCATACAGATGAGGTGTTCACACTTCTTCAGGACTTTGTCATGTCTACCACAGAGAGCATCTCTGAATTTATCCTCAGAAGACTTACTTTGAATGAGCTAACTAGTGTAAGTATCCATTGGAATAAATTTTTTCTTCTCACCATCATTTGAGTGATTATCGACTGGCAGTCACTGTATTAAACTGAAAAATAAAATTACTCTAATTTTCTCAAGGGGCAAGTCTTAGTAAGCAGGAAAAAACATGGACTTTGGAGTCTCCTATTTCCAATTCCTTCTGTTTTACTAACTGTGGCCTTGGGCAAGTTATGTAGCTCTTCTGAGCCTCAGTTTCCTCATCTGCAAAAGGGAGATAATACATTAAAAAAATGGTAATAATAACAAATGGAGATAATGCATCTACTTTCAGGGTCTGGGGAATTTCAGATGATATAAAATATTTTCAGTACTTTGCATGTTCAGTGCATGTTTGAGTCTCATATCTGAGACTCTGACTTGGCAGGTTTGGAATGAGACCTGTGTCTGCATGTGTGTGTAAGCTCCATCAGTGATTCTTAAATGCAATTAGGGTAGGGGACAGTAGGTTTTAGGTATAGAGGATGCACCAGCTCCTGTAACGTTACCTGCTGTCTGCATAGTATCCTAGCACCGGGCAGAGCACCTGGCACAGAGTGGATGCTCAGTAAAAACCAATTAATGAATACTTCCTGTGTGCTTTCTATGTGCCATAGGAGGCCTCCTATGGTATAGGAATAACACATTGGTATAGTAGTAAGAATTTAGGCCACCACTTGGTGTCAGTCCATTTATCGTACTTTCTCTTCATTTTTTCAAAAACCCTGTGATGGATAGATATTACTGTCTCCATTTTATGGGTAGGGAATCTTGCCCTAGGTCACAGAGCCAGTGAATGGTAGAGCTGGACTGAACCTGATTCCACCTGTGCATAATGTGTCCTTCCCAGTTCCAGCTCCGAGCTGCTGGGCAAGTCATGCAGCCTCTCTGAAGCTTCGTCTTTTTGTTGTGCAGGTGGTACAGTGATCTTCCTTGTGGGAATTGATTACCAAGGAAGTAGCATTTGCTATAATTGTTGTTAGTATTTATGATGTGCTAGCCCTGGCAGGTAAGAATTGGCAGAACATGCCTTCCAGGGTCTCATATCTTGGTGGGGAGACAGACAACTCAGCTGTGAAAGGTGCTGTGCTTGTGCTGAATGCAGAGAGAGTCACTGTGAGCAGAGGACACTCGGTCCTTAGCTCTGTGTGGGAGATTTTGGAAGGCTGCGTCCAGGAAATGACTTTCTCTCTGCTCAGTGTCTGGTTTTAGTACTTTTAAATAAAACAATTTATTATTTTCTGCCTGAACTCTTGTAGTTTTGTGAAAATCACAGACCCTGCTGGTACCCTTACTGTTTTTGTGTTTGTCTTAGGTTGCAGATCTTGATCGCTGCCATTTATACCTGACGGTATTAACTGAGCTCATAAATCTCCATGTGAAGGTCGGGTGGAAAAGCAATAACCCTATTTGGAGAGTTGTTACACCTTTGAAAAATGCATCCATCCGGCATCTTCAGGAGATGGACAGTAGACAGGTAATCCTCTTTGGTTCGGGGTTTGTGGTTCTGTTGAATAAGGCACACGTGGAATACATAATCGCTTGTTACACAGTATTTTGATACCATGAAAAGGATTTGCTGAAATTTAATTTTTAAAATAGTGCCCTCTGGTGGTAAGATGTGGTCAGGACTGGGACTCCTATCATAACAATGCACGTGTAACAGAGGCGGAGGGACTCCAGTTGTAGAGTCATTTACAGGCAGACAGTGGACTTGTAGCAGGTTTCTTGCCGCACGTGTCCAGCAAAGGTCCCTGTCATCAGTCTGGTGTCGGAGCCCTCCGTGCTTGCTTCCCACCTCATGCTTTTGCCTAGTCCATGTGGAGCTTCACAGACCACAGCACAGGCCGCGTCTCCCTCCTCGAGGCTTTTGTCCAGTCTGGTCCCTCCACAGAGAATGTCCTCCCCTCCAGTACACGCTCGTCAGTATCTGGTGACTCCTTTATGGTCCAGCTGAAATCTCGTTTCTCCTAGAGGTCGTCTTGGGTTTGCATCTCACTCTTTATTTTCCTGTTGCTCTTTATGCATCTTTTAGTGTTTATTCCTCTGTCTTGTTTTTGGAGTAATTTATATATATGTGTCTTCCTTGCTAGGTCTTACATCTGAAGGCATTTCTTAAACATTACATAAGAAAGCTGTAGTGGCGTGGAGAGCACAGGCTTTGCACTTAGACTTCCTGGGTGTGAATCCTGGCTTCATCCTTGCTGACTGTGTGACCTTGGGGAAATCACTCAACCTCTCTGTGCCTCACTTACTGCACCTGCAAAATGGGGATTATCGGGTTGATGTGGGGATTAAAGCAAGCCCATACATGTTAAATCTTTAGAACAATGCTAGGTACGTGGAAAGTCCTCAATAAATTTAGCTATTTTCACTTAACACACGGGAGATGTTTTACAAAGTTAAACCAAATCGTAATCTAACTAGTCCAGCTGCCACTAAAACCAAGAAGCTACTTTCGGCTGCTTTAATAATTTAATGTTTAAAGTAGTTTTCAAGAACTATCCTAAAAGGAAATAACAGAGAAAATGATCAAAACTTCAACATCTGGTCTAGTCCTACTCTTTGTGTTATGAAAGAACATGGTGGGTTTTAAATGTAGAACGAAATCATGAACCATTCCACAGTAATTCTTTTTCTTAAAAAGTGGCTTTCTTTAGTAATTCACGGAGTGACATTGCGGTTAACGAGGACCACAGTGGGCTCATAGGTAACACTAAATTGTATTTCGTATGCTGGCAGTGTCGATGTGTAAAATTTATCTGTGGAGATGCTGACACCGGGACGTAAGGACCGAGAAGGGGACAGTTCCTTTCTGATGCCAAGAGCACTGGTGGCACGTTTGAGAGCCACTGCGGTCTCTGCGCAGCTGTGCTCTGTGGCCGTGCCTTCGCCGACGCTTCTTGCTCCTTGGTTAGACATTGTTGGTCTTCTCTTTAAGTGTGAATCCAGGCTGTCTTGGTTACCCTCCTTGTATTTCTACATGTAGAGCTCCAGGTGTGTTACATGAAAAAGCCCATTAATTTAATCTTCACATGAACCCTGTGAAGTGGATTCAATTACTGTCCCGATTGTGCAGGTGGGAAAACTAAGGCTGGTTACCCTCCTTGTATTTCTACATGTAGAGCTCCAGGTGTGTTACATGAAAAAGCCCATTTATTTAATCTTCACATGAACCCTGTGAAGTGGATTCAATTACTGTCCCGATTGTGCAGGTGGGAAAACTAAGGTGTGGAACATGCATGCTCGTGCTGTGCTGGGATCAGCGCTCAGCCAGGATGCAGACCCCGTCTGGGGCCAGTCCAGCTCTTAGCTGCTGGTATGCGACCTCGCCAGAGGTCGTGTACAGCTGATTGGAGGAATTATTTGTAACCTGGAGCCTTTTTTGAAAAACATGCTTCAGTGTACAGTTAAAATAAGATCGACCCACAGGACTGTTGTGAGCACATGGGAGTGTTAGCAGGCGGGCTGAGAAGTGCTGAGTCACCCTCAGTGCTGGGCTCTGTGTGTCGCTGTTCTATCGTGTGCTCGTCCCAGGGACCATCCACCACATGCGAGACCACATTGTCTTCTTACTGGGAATGGCTCTGTCCCCATTGCCACCTTACCCTGTTTACTGCCCGTCTGCAGGGAAGTCATAAGGCTGAGTGATGGGTGCCGGATTTCCCGTAGACCAGAGACCCGGGTCCTTCCTGATGGGACTTGATGTGCTAAATAAGAGCCCATTGTGTCCCCTCCTCAGGAGCTGACGCTGGGCAGTCAGATTCAGAGGGTGGTCAGCATGGCTGTCTTGGCCGCGGTGTGCGGGACCGTGGACCAGAGGCCCGAGCTACAGCTGGATTCTCTCGGGGCCGGACCCTTGGAAAGGTTCCTTTCTTCCCTCCATCTCAACCACGTGCTGCAGAAGCCCCAGGCAGAGGAGCGTGGCAGGTGCGCCGGGGCGTCTTCATTGCCAGGTTTAAAAATCCATTTTCGTAGTTGGCACTGAGGTAATGAGTGACTGCCCTGCGTTGCTTACAGACTTTATAGAATTTTGGAGATGCGGCTCCTTCAGGGTGAAAATGTATTACTACCACATTATTTGTCTCTGTTACTGGAAATCTGCCAACTTTTCTGCACGTAGTTTTCAGTGAATCATCTCAGATGAGTGAAAGCGTCTGCTTTGAAGGTATTCAGAAAGTTGAGGTGTATGAGGTTGCCTTATTTTTGGGTAGATAGGATATTTGGTGATGACCGTGAATCATCTCAGATGAGTGAAAGCGTCTGCTTTGAAGGTATTCAGAAAGTTGAGGTGTATCAGGTTGCCTTATTTTTGGGTAGATAGGATATTTGGTGATGACTATTTATATCTGCTTTCCCTGCTTCTCAGGATTGCGTCCTACATGGAAAAGGAATGGGGACAGACCTGGGGCAGAGTGGCATCGTGACTTTGTTCTTTATTTCAGTTTTTCTGAAGAATCAGCATCTTCCCAAGGATGGGGCAAAATAGTTGCACAGTATACTCACGATCAGTGGGTCTGCCTCTCCTTCCTATTGAAAAAATATCACACCCTCATACCAACCACCGAGAGTGTCGCTCTGGAGCCCCTTCTGCCCGCTGTTCAAATGCCAGCGAGGACTTTGAAGTCTGCCCTAGAGGCCCTTGCAGTTCTTCCTTCTGACCAAGTTTTACCTGTGTTTCACTGCATGAAAATTTTGGTTCCCAAGGTAAGATATAGTGAATCATGAACTGAAGAATAACTCTAGGAACAGCAATCAGTTTCTGAAATTTAATGATAAAATTGTATTTCTTTTCTTCTTTTTCTACCAGCTTCTGACCTCCCGTGAATCACTCTGCATTGAGTCCTTTGACGTGGCTTGGAAAATTATATCTTCCTTAAGCAACACTCAGCTGATATTCTGGCCTAATTTAAAAGCTTTTGTGCAGTTTGTTTTTGATAACAAAATTCTTACCCTTGCTGCAAAAATCAAGGGTCAGGCATATTTCAAAATAAAAGAGGTAATTTTCTTTTCTTTTTAATTCATGTGACCTGTAGCACATGAGGAAGAAGAGAGGTATATTTGGAACTAGGTATTGGACTTGTTGTAATTCATTCACTCAGTCAACACATATTTCTGAGGCTCCTTAAATGTCATGCATAGGAACTAGGCAGTCTGACAGATGGGGAAGACAAGGGAACAGTGACCTGTGAGCTACTTCGGCCTGGCAAACATTGTTTATTTTGTTCATACAGTGCTTAAAAGTTTGAATTAGTTGGCAGCTTTTGAGAGTTGGAAAATCTGTATGAAGATCTGGATTTTCCCCTTCTCTTGGGAAATCAGATGGTCCGGCAATGCTGGTCGTTCTTCCAGGACAGCAGTCACCCAGCTGGGTAGGCGCTGGCATGTTCTTCTTTCCCTGCTCCACAGCCAGTCATCCTTCTCCTGGTCCTTGCACTTGTGCTGCGGTTTTTTTCTTATGTACAGAAATATTTCTCTGGATATAACCTGTATCAAAAGGTCCTTCTGGTTTCTGGAGGTATTTGCAGCCATCGATCTAGAAAGGAACGTAAGGAGATGGAATTCCGTCATGTGGGAATTCACGTATACCTCCTGGTCCAAGAGGAAGATGGAGAGTCAGTCCTTTTACCACCCTGCTGTCCCGTGCTGCCTCTCTGGGTCCTTTTCTGCCCCACAGTACATACTAGAATCCGGGGTCTGTGCTCAGGCAGAGGGAGGCCACTGGCGAAATGCAAAGAAAATGGAAAACGTACAGAGTGTGCAGTGTTTTTCCCTCTCATTCTACTGCTTTGGGCAGTTGTTTCCCTTGAAGAGTTCTGGATGAATATCACTCTCAGTAAAATTTTATTTATTTTTGAGAGATGAAAAATTAGTATGTTGTGATTATTGATCATCTTGCAAGATTACCCTAATGATAATGAATTTAAAATTTTGTAGACTATTCATGTTTATGTTGAAACTGTTATTTGCATCCATTTGAGTAACAGTTTTTAGCAACACTGTCTTTTTATTTTTAAAACTAAATTGGTTGAAGGGTAAAATGACCATTGTGTTTCATTCCAGATTATGTACAAGATCATTGAAATGTCTGCTGTGAAAACTGGAGTCTTCAACATACTGATAAGTCACTGCTGCCAGTCTTGGGTAATGTCTGCCTCAGATGCATCCCAGGGATCTCTACTGAGTGCTAAAAATTACAGCGAACTTGTCCTTGAGGCTTGTGTATTTGGAACTGTGTTTAGGCGGGATCAAAGGTAAAAAGATACCATTATTTTAACCTGTTGCAGCTTATATTAAGTACCTACTCGGGTAGAATTATGTGTTTGTTTTGAGGCTTTCAATAAGAAGGATATAAAGTATTGGTTGACTTTAACTTTGGGGATGTACTTTTTTCTATCTAAAACCTGTTGTTCTTTATCAAATGTTTTTTATGGAAAGACTTATTCAGGACGTACAGACCTTTGTTGAAAATCTCGGACATGACTGTGCAGCAAATGTCGTTATGGAAAAGTAAGTGTGGTAGATTTTCTGTGTTTTGATATAAACAAGATATTCAAAATTGAATGTCATATGACAGACATTCTATATTTATTAAATTTAATGAATGTTTACCAGTGGTAGCTAATCTACTATATGACGTTGAACAAGCCTTCAAGAATGTTAGAAATTATATTCCCTTGCTAATATGTTTTTTTCACATCTTTTACTATTTACCAAAATTTGATAAAGTTTAAATAATTTTTAGTGTAAAGCCCATCGTAAATAAGGAAATGATTCTGGAGAACAACCCTTATCCCTCTTCTTTCTGGGGTGGGGTGAGGGGGTGATGATTAGCATAAATCCTTTTTTGGCTGTAAAGTTTAACATACAATTAAAATTCATTACTTAGTGAGTCAATATGTTACACACAAAAATAGAATCGCTCTTGGAACAGGCCCTAACGTGTTGTTTTTTAAACCACTTTATTGAGGTGTGATGTAAAAAGTGTACATGGTTAATGTATACATAAATCACCTGCCACCCTTCACCAAATAGATACATTTTTTCATTTTTCATTTATTTTTTGTTTTCTTGGCTGGTTTAGTATAGCAACAAAAGGAACATCTCCTAGTTGATGGTTGCCAGATACTTTGATTTCTCCTAGGCAGGTGCTTCGTGGTTAAATTAAAGTGACATTTATTCACATTGTAACAGTCACAGTGAAATGGGGAAGTGCTCATTAGCAGTTTCACTTCCTTTACCTTTTCACACTTGGGTCCTGGACAGGCTGGGTGTTGGTGCTTCTGGAGTCTGCCCTCACACAGGAATGCGTGTTTATGATTTACGGGGGTGAGGGCAAGCCCTTGAGACCTTTAACATGTGTTCTTGCCCCTGAGTGAGCAGAGGTGTCCGTAGTACTCTTTTCAGGAGGAGTTTCATGAGCTCTGATCTGTTTCATCCACAGATAAGATATTACTGACCCAGGATCGGTAGCACATGCATTGTTTTTATAGACGTCTGGATGGCTTTGTGCCCGTTCATACCTTCTGCACATGCTCTCCTTTTAATACATTGATTTGTTATTTTCTACTGTCTATCCTGAATTAAAAAGTATTGTCATTAAGTATAGACCTAGTTAATTCTAGAAAACTTTGGTTTTGATATGTGTTAAGATATTTTGAAACTAATATATGATGTATTTTTTTCTGTTTTCAAAATATATTGACATAGTTTATCACTTTATATTTTTTAGTACTAAAAGAGAAGACTGTTATGTGAGAATTTGTGCTGTCAAATTCCTGTATTTATTAGATGGCTCAAATATGTCTCATAAGTTGTTTATGGAAGATCTTGCAATCAAGCTATTAGATAAAGTAAATATGACTTTACTTTAAATTATCTTTATTTTAAACAAGTCAGAGTTTGACATTTGCTCTTTACGTTGCTAGAATATGTATTTCTAAATATTTTTCTTCAGTAGAAAACATGAAGGGTATATACTTTTATTTAAATCTTGGTTAGTAATTGTTCAACTCAACTTTGGTTTTAGAGAATCATCTAAACTTCACTTGTGTATGTTTCAGAACCAGTCAAAACCAGTTACCGTATCCACACAATGTTTTATGTAAGAAATGGAATAAATGGATAAAAATTTGGCAATTGGCATAATGTAAGAATTGATTGGTGTGATTGGAAAGTTTATGAACGATATAGTTACCGTATCCACACAATGTTTTATGTAAGAAATGGAATAAATGGATAAAAATTTGGCAAGTGGCATAATGTAAGAATTGATTGGTGTGATTGGAAAGTTTATGAACGATATTATATTGTTATTTCTAGATCTGGGTTGTGATATTTGTCTAAGACTGATGAAGATTTCTTATTCAGACAAAAAGAATCCAATTAGTTTTTTTTTTTTGAGCCTGCTAAGTCATTTATAAATGACCATTACAGTGTCTGCAGGACAGGTTTAATAAACCTGGGGAGAGGATAGCAAGGGGTAAAGCCGAGTGTCACACTCTGTGCCCCTTTTATTCTTCAAGTGACTGAGGCGGAGTCTCGGTCTGCTTTCTAACCTTGGTTTGGATGCATGTATGACTATAAAGCCCGTTTAAGTTGCCTGTATTAAATAGGCGTGTTCCTTCCACTTCTGTTTTCTGAAGGTAGCAGAGCAGCTTTATTATGTAAAACCCAGGAAGCATTTTTTATGCAACAGTTCCCTCCTGTGTGCTGTTGGGTCGGGCAGATGTCACAAAGGAAGTTGAGTGTCCTCGGCTCCTAAAGGAGTGTGGAATCTGAGTTGGTGGGAGCAGGCTGTGCCATCAGAAGGAAAACGTGCATTGGGACACACACATAGCTACTTAGATGGAGGAGGGGCGAGGGGAGGGGTTAGGGGAGGGCTGAGCAGCTGGGCGAGGCCCGTGTGTGCCTGGGAGACACGAGGCTACCCGCTGCTGCCCGTCAGATCTGCTGTCATTGGTCACCCAACCAGTGAAGTGGCGGGAACAAGGATGGAGACGGAGCAAGTGGGGACAGTGGCTGTAGCCCTTTTAGCGGTTTGCTCTGAAGAAGGAAGAATAAAGGGTCGTGCCTCAGCGGCATGGGATACAGAGGGGACTTAAAGATGGGAGGTCACTGAGTGTATTTGTATGTTAAAGGAAGTGACCTGGTGTGGGGGTATGACGGTTGTGGAGAGTCCAGCAGTGAACACACAGGCAGAACCCTTGACTGGCCACTCTCGCCCACAGGGATGGCTCTTAGGAAAAATCAACTGAAAATGACAAGTATTGATTAGCAAGGGTGGAAGGAATCGGAGCCCTCCTACACTGCTGGTAGCCATATAACATGGTGTGGCCGTTTTGGAAAACTGGAAAAAAGCAAAACGATTGTCTAGCATAGTAATTCTTAAGGTGTGTTCTCGGGGCCGGCAGCATCAGCACCCCTGGGGACCTCGTTAGATATGCAGAGGCCTGGGCCTCGCCCCCCTGTCTACAGAATCAGAATCTCTGGCGGTGGGGCCCAGCGATCTGCATTTAATCTGAAGGGGGTTCTGGAGGCAGTGGAGTGTAGGAACCACTGGTCTAGCAGTAATGAGGGCCCAGCCACAGCTGGAATATGTGTTTGTAGTGAAGTTAGTTGGGGCTGGTGAGTTTTCTTTTCTTCAGCAGTGCCTGGCAACTTGAAAGAAGGGTGAGAAAATTTAAGACCCCTGGATGGGTTCAGAAGTAGGGAATTTGCAGATGGCTTTGAGATTGTAGTGAAAAGAACTGACGGTGCTCTTGAAGATGTAGAGCTTACTCGGGGTGCAGGTTGGATCGGGAGGCTCGTGAAACTAGGAGAGAGTCAACAGACAAGCAGAGAGAGGAAAGATCTTTCTGAAAAAAGGGGCATGTTGAGTGACACAAGTGAAAGGAAAGATGACTGTGCTGAGAAGGAAATTTCAGCACTTCCGAGTGAGGACGGTGACTCAGGGAGGCCTGATGGCACTTTTGTTGATGTGAAGATGCTTCTTCTGAATGCACAGGGTGGCCACCCTTGTGATCCGTGTTTAGTTGCACTGGACAGCAGTCTACGAAGCCTAAAAACACCTATATCAAAAGAAAATTTCAGGCCGGCCCGGTGGCGCACTGCTACAATGCGCTGCTTGGGAGCGCGGCGGCGCTCCTGCCGAGGGTTCGGATCCCACATACAGACCGGTTCCCGCTCACTGGCTGAGCGAGGTGCGGGCGCAACACTGAGGGTTGCGATCCCGTTGCCGGTCCCGGTCCGGTACGGGAGTGACACTGAGGGTTGCGATCCGTTGCCGGATACGAAAAAAGACAAAAAGGAAAAAAAAAAAAAAGAAAATTTCCCCAAAGAGCTAATAATACAGGAAACTATGACATTTTAATCACTGTCCAGAGTCACTAAAATCTGTATTAATTTAGCTTTCGTGATGAAATTTCTCCCCAAAGAGCTAATAATACAGGAAACTATGAGATTTTAATCACTGTCCAGAGTCACTAAAATCTGTATTAATTTAGCTTTCGTGATGAAATTTCATACACACTGTAGTGCATAGAAGGAGACCATGGAGGCAGAAGGATCACGAAGTTGGGAAGTAGATGAGGATCATCTGCGTTCATTGAAAATGGTCGTGGAGGTGGTGAATGACTTCCTTTCCACCTTTAGGACATGTGGAATGTTAGCAGGCACTTCAGTGTGGTCTTGGCTTAGCGACTAAAGATCTGCGTTCATTGAAAATGGTCGTGGAGGTGGTGAATGACTTCCTTTCTACCTTTAGGACATGTGGAATGTTAGCAGGCACTTCAGTGTGGTCTTGGCTTAGCGACTAAAGTGCTAACAGCTGCGGTGACAGAAGAAAGCACTGCGGGTTGCGGGCGTGGGGAGCACAGAGCCGGGAGAGCCAGCGCAAAGGCTGGGTGCTGCCGCCACCTCTGTGTCTGGAGATGGCACTGCTCTGTCTTCTGGGTCGCTCCTGTGTTGGTGGCACAGGTGTCAAATCTCAGTCACCATT
Organism: Galeopterus variegatus; assembly: GCF_000696425.1. Classification (NCBI taxonomy): domain Eukaryota; kingdom Metazoa; phylum Chordata; class Mammalia; order Dermoptera; family Cynocephalidae; genus Galeopterus; species Galeopterus variegatus. The sequence goes on along the minus strand of NW_007729459.1, from coordinate 23,810 downwards.
ACTCCAAACATGAGCAGGACAAAGGGGTGTGAAACAGGAATGGCTCGCAGTAGTAGGTGTCAAACGTCTCAACCTCTTCTCGCCCCCCACCCGTATTTATCTCTTTTATGTTCCTTTTTCTAGTCCTTAAAGCAAATAAACAAAAGCAACTAAGTTCAGTGTTTTGAAAGATCTTTGAGGGTTGTTCCTTTGGTTTTCTTATCCGCCTACTATTTCAGGGACAAAAAGCCCCCGTGCCCAATTTAACCCTCTTACATTTCAAGTTGTCATTGATTTTGTTTTCATGAATCACAAGTTCAGCAGGTAATTTAATACGGATCGCCTCCCCTCCTCTCCCCAGGATGCGTCGGTGTCCGAGTCCAGGACCTGCTATGTGAATTCTCTGCAACACAGGGTGAAAAACCGAATCTGGCAGACCCTGCTTGTACTTTTCCCCAGGTTTGATCAGGTATAATATTTATTACATTTGTACTTTCTAAGCATAATGTTTCATATGAACAGACTAGTTTGTAAAAACTGTCTTGTGCTGTTTTAAAACTGGAAAAGTATTCTGCTTAAAATTTATACTTCATTTCTTAAAGTGGAAGTTATTCAGGTTTTTTTTAGTAGAGAGAGAACATTAAGGCATTGTACACATAAATTAGAAGCTGGTTTACATGACCCCATTTAATTTTTTTTCTCTTCAGGATTTTAATGTAACATTTTAACTGTTTAGAGTCTCATGCCATTTGATTAGAAAAATGTAAACACCTAACTCCTAATTTGTTATTTTGCAGTGTTATCGTTCTGGATTACCTGTACTCTAGAGACCAAGCAAACTGTATCATTTGGGAAGAGATTATAATTTCCTGTGGCAAATTTTTTCACCTTTAATTTCATGACTAGTGTAGCCACATAAACCAGTTAAGCAAAGGCCGAGATCTCTGTCTCTTACAGCAGAATCTCTTTACCCAAAGTTACCTTTTCTCTTCCCTGAGGCTAGGAGCAGTCAAGTGGACTGTAAGAAAATAGATCATCATTAAGAGAAAGTGGTGTGAATACCTCACGCAATTTTAAAAAATATTTTTGGATGCAAAAAAATTCTCTCAGACTCTAAAGCTTCCTGCTGTCATCCCCACCCTCTTTTAAATGTTTGAGAGAATTTAAAAAACATATCAGTTTTTTGAATTACAATTTTATGAAGCCTTATATTGTATCTGTGAGACAGACACATGTCAGTAATAGCGTCAAGTATATCCAAATAAATTATTTGGAAAAATTCAAGAGGAAATAGCTAGAAGAGCTTCTTGTGGGGAGTGGTGTTGGTGGCCTTGTGTGGATGCTGCAAGTTTTTACCATAGACCTTTTAATATTATTTGATTGTTAAAATGCTGTGTATGTTATACTTCATTAGACATAAAAATGCATTAAAAAAATTAACATTTTAGAAATGCTTTACTAGGTCACTGAGAGCATTTTTTTTCTTGGAATGGAAAGACCTTCTAGAGAGAAGGATCACACTGGGGAGGGTGGGAGGTGCCCGCAGGGGGCCCACGAGGAGGAAGACAACCGGCAGGTCTGCTGGGGCGCGGCCACTGCAAGAGGTTCAAGCTGTGCTGTCTTTTGGCCACACTTAACCTTCAGAGTAGTCTTTCACGGTAGGCCATAAATGTCCCCATTTCACATGTAAGGGCACCACCGTGCAGAGAGGCTAGGTGGCCTGCGGGGACGCTGCGCGGCTGTGGGGTGGTGGAGATGGAGTTCAGAGTCAAGTCCAGCTCCAGCGTCCACGCTCTGCTTCTCAACACCATCTCAGGGCTCAGAACCAGCTCTTCCGCTCTTTTTCTACCAGGTAGAAATGCTTTTAAGATAGATTTTTCCTCTGTAAAATAAAGAAAAATACATAATATTATTTTTTATATGCTTATATAAATAGGCACTGTTTCTCACCTGCGACTCAGGTGTGTTGGGTTACCCGGATAGAAGTACAGTTTTGAAGAGAAGGGTGGGCAGGGGAAGGGTGAGTTTGGAGCTTAGGTTCTCAGCGAGAGGACAGCAGTGGCAGCTGTAGGCTGGACAGGCCAAGGAGCAGGAGGACACACGGTCCGAAAGAGGACACAGTGGCCCAAGACCTGCCTTCTGCAGTGCGTGTCCCTCCTGCAGACTTTGGCCTTCAGGCCAGCAACGGTTCCAGGTGCAGGCCCTGGCGTCTTGGCAGATCTTGATTTGAATGGGAATTCTGTCACTTAATAGGTATGTGACTTTGGGAAGGTTATTCAGCTTTTCTGAGTCTTTTCCTTTCCCTGTGAAAATACAGATGACAATCACCCTCCTTATAGAATTGATGTCTGAACTGTAAAGTACTCGGTAAAGTACCTCACTGTTTCATTTCATTTTAAAAACATAAAACAGTTTTTAAAGGGTCGTTGCTTGGAGAGTTGCAGATTCAATAAATTACTTATGATAAAACTTACAGCTTTTTTAAAAATGGGGACTTTTAAAATAAAATTAATAACTAAAACATAACACTTTAATGTGTGAAATTTATTTTTCTCAGAATTTCATGAATGGAATTATTGACAAGATTTTCCACGCTGGTTTCATCAACAATCAAGCATCCATAAAATATTTCATAGAATGGGTTATTATATTGATTCTTCATAAATTCCCTCAGTTTCTTCCAAAGTTCTGGGATTGTTTTTCACATGTAAGTAAAGGAGATTTTTCAGATTTTTTAAAATTAGGAAATGATTTTGACTATACTGGGAGATTGGTTTCACATTAATAGTTTTTGACTCTCGGTTGCTCTAATGTATTGACATCATAAGTTATGTTTTGCAAGATCTGAATGCATTTAGGAGACACAGGTCGCTGGCATTTGTCTTGCATGTATTGTAGTTTAGTGCTCTTGCATAGCTTTTCCCTGAGCTCTCTGAAGTCTTCTTCAAGATGATCCTATTGACCTCCTGAGCCTTCTCCCTGTCACCCCTCTGCCATGCCGGCCTCATCACCTCCTGCTGCCCTGCCTCAGTTACCTGGTGTCTTTGCCTCACCTGTCCTCTCCTTCCTTCCCCCTACACCTGCTCCTCCCGGCCCCCTGCACCTGCTCCTCCCCGCCCCAGAGGCCTGGCCCCTTGCGATGTGAGCGTGCCCTTGGCTCTCCTACTTGGTTGAGCTGTTTGGTGCTTTACGTCCCCACTGGCTGCTGTGTGTGTTGGCACTTGGCTCTTGGAAGCTCCTGCGTGCACCCTGGCCTGGGGCCACTGAGGGAAGAGGCTGCCCTCCTGTCGCTCACAGCATCCACACGCTGCCGGGCACGGGCACGGGCATGGCCTGTGTCAAGCCTCGAATGAGCGTAAGCTTATCTGGTTCCTTTTTCAGGGGGAAGAAAAACCTAAAACAAGCGTTTGTACATTTTTAGCCGTTTTGTCACATTTGGAAGTCATAACTGAAGACATTCCAGAAAAGGTGAGTTTAAAGTGTTCACAGGAAGAGCTTAAACTTCACCATCAGAGAACGAATTTTATGTTTCTACCAATTTTTTGAAAATGTAGAGCAACCCTTGTATTTTTTGCCATTTCTGCCCGTCCCTTCCACTGTCCCCCGAGGTGTGTACATTACACGTTCGGCACAAATCCACAACAAGGTGCCCCCACTTACACACACACACTGAGGAGTGCTTGAGTCCTTCCAGATTCAGAGGCAAATGAGTTGGTAATTTTTGTTGATATAAATGATTCTTAATTTTATACAAGTACTTAGGAGTTTGTAAATGGGACTTTCCTTATTGTGTTCCTTCCCCAAGTGGTAATCGTCTGACAAATGTTTGCACAAAGAAACTTACGGTCGGAGTATTACAGGCTGAGGGTGATACAAATGACTGTCATCGTTTGGTGCACCAAGTGTGGTTTTGTCTTTCTCGAGTTTAGAGCAGATTCCCTAGTGGATTATCACACAGATGAACAAAAATGTGGCTAATTCTGTTTAATCACTGTGTCAGCTGTGAAGAACTTAGGAGAACCTGCCAGTAAGGTTTAGAGCAAGATTCTGTATGGCTGGATCTACAGAGAAGAATGTCCTAATATATTGTAACCTCTAAGAGAAAACTTAATACCGGGAATAAGAAGTGTTGTCAAGTCTTGAAAGTGACATAAAAATACAGGGGGAAAGTTCCCTAGAGTTTTTTAAAGTGTGCTAGTTTTTAAACAGTGATATGTTTTTTATTAACCTGTTCATCAATTCTAAGACAGACTTTTCTCCCCACCACGTTTTAACTTCTCAACCCACACTAACCTCTTAAATTGGCGGTGTGTTTCGCGGTGCGTCCGCCAGATGGCAGTGTGCTCCAGGTATGGGAAAACGTGTGTTCACACCTTCTGGTGAGATCAGGAGAGCTCCAGCGTCAGATAACATCTGATGTTGTCTTCCTGTGTTAGATATGTGCAGGAAAGAGATTTGCTCACAATCTGTTAAGAAAGGTAAAACAGACCGGACGCTGTGCCATTGCAGGGCAGGGAAATACCTTGGGAATAGTTTAGATATGTTCTGAAAATGAATTTATCTTTGAAGATATTCGTGTTACATCTCGTATAAATAACATGTTATTTTTCCATTAAGCCCTTTTCGTACTTGCTATGTATGACATATTCTAGACTTACTTTTTATTTTCAAAGCGTCCAGAAAGGAATGCTGATTAGTGGGATGGAATAAGCTCAATTTCAGCATCTTCTGGGGGGAAAATAATCTAAATTGACAAACCTAAGGAAAGGCCAAACTAGTTTGCTTTATCATTCTATTTCAAATTTGTAAAGTCCATTGTTACTTAGATAAATGTGTTTTGTTTTGTTTTGTTTTTTGAGATTTCTTGGAAACAGTCATTTAAGACTTCCCATTTTCTTCAAAGTATGTTACTTAACCTGTATGTGGGATCTGTACTTAGAGATTCGAAACTTGTCAAACAGAAGAGAGGTCAGAGCACTAAATGTTCTATAGAAGTTGAAAGAAAAGAAAAAAGCCTTAGTCATGCTCATGGTTACATATTGTCCCATCAGCTCTTTCAGTGTGTACAGACCTTGTCACCAGGTGCAGTGAGCAGCATGTGAGAATTCAGCAGAACTTTTTACACTGACATAAGTGGAAACATCATTTAATCCCGAAAAGGTGCTACATCTCAGCCTTGGCCAAAAGATCACTAGCAAGACCAACATTTTTGAGTGTAGGATCCATAGGAGGTCTGTCTTCCATATTGAGAATTACAGTGGATTTCTTTCTCGTTTACACATAATATTTCCTAGCTCCCAGATCATGGTTTTCGACACCATTCTCCAATAAAAGGAACCAGGGTTCCTTGGAGAAATGGCCGAGGCTAGAACTGGTGCAGAAATGTGCAGGGTGAGCCTGGAATGTCTGGTAGCATCAAAAAGTGAGGCAGTGCTCCCACACGTGTGCACGAGGTGGGACGGGCACGCACAGGGACACGGGAGTCCACGGAAGGCACTCGCGGCGGCTCGCGCTGAGACAGCTGCAGCAAGAGTCAAGTGGTGTTGGATTACAACCCAAAGAATAAATGTCCCTGAGCCCACACTGACATACATAAATGATTGAATAAAGAAATGGGAGGGATGAGGCAAATCTGTACAAAAGTCCAAATAATTCGTATAGATTCTGTGCCCTCAGGGAGGAGGAGCATAACTTCCCCCCCCCCTTAAATGTGGCTTTTCTAGTGACTTCCTTCCAAAGAGGACAGCATGGAAAGGGGGAGAGAAGAGCTTTACAGCAGGGACATCTGACAGCTGATCAAGCCAGGTTGACAGCGGGTACCCTTAATGCCGTGATCACAATGGCTCTGTACCACGTGGTTTGCCGCAAGAAACCACAGCCCCAGGCTCATGAGAAAAACATCACACAAGTCTCAACCCAGGGATATTCTGCAAAATGCAGACCAGTGCGCCTCCGACTGCCAGTGTTGTTAACAAGGACTACAGAATGATAATGATTAGTTATTTATATTACTTTTTGCCTGTCTTTGATTTTTAAGTTATCTTCTAATGAAACTTTGGTCGTTATGGTTAACCTGCCTTGGTTTTCGACTTCTAGAATATGACTGAATATTTAATTACGTATCATTCAGAAGCTTGCTTCTCCATGTAGCCTTTCTAGATGGGCCCTGACTAGTTCTCCTTTATCTGCTGTGTTCACAGATGGTATTTTCACACTTATTTGTCACACAGAGATGGTCACATATATAGTACAGTTGTGTGTGTGTGTCTCTCCCAACAGCGTCCTTGTGATGCTGGCAGTACAGTGACCTTTGATAAATGTTGATGACATGTTGAATAAAGGAATGAAAGAAAGGAACGTAAGAAAGAGGACGTCATATGTCACAACAGGAGGGACACATTCTGAGAAACGTGTTGTTAGGCAGTTTTGTCGTTGCATGAGCACCACAGAGCGCACTTACACACACACACGGTGTAGCCTGCTGCACACCTGGGCTACTGTGTGGTGTAGCCGTTACAATCTCATGGGACTGCCGTCGTATATGTGGCCTGTTCTTGACTGAATTGTCGTTTTGTGGGGCGCAGCTGCATTTACATCTGTGTTTTATCCTTCTCAGAGAAACTTTGAGTAACTGAACTGTGTTCTAAACCATTGCTGCAGCATTTGGTAAACTATTCTGTGAATATGGTTGTTTTTAATCAGTCAGTGGGAACTAACTGGGCTGCTCAGCTGGGTGCAGCCCAGAAAGCCTTTCTAGATGTCCCTTGGTGGGGCTGCGGGGAGTTCATTTGGTACGAGCATCGGAATAGCTTCTGATATTTTATTAAAAGTTTGGGTCCTTCTGGTTTCCATATTAATGTGAGGGTACTTCCAAAAGTTCATGGAAAAACAGAATTAAAAGATGAGTGAAGCTTTCCATGAGATTTTGGAAAGTGGCCTCATGTGTCGCTCCCTTTGACTTTCAGTGTCTATTGAACTATGCGATTTCAGACACCCAGGGGTGTCGTTGCATGACATCTCCAGGCTGTGAAGCCTGAAGTTTGCATGAGAAGTTTAGGCCACTTTATTTTTCTTGTCACTTCTTAATTTTCCTGTCACCACTTGGTGCTCTGTGGGCCCACAGTGAACACAAGGGAAGACAGAGCAGCTCAGAAATCAGTGACGAGGACGAAAATGCACTGTACGTGGTGTCTTGCTTTAGAAGCACCTTGACGTTCAGCAGAAGTTGGCCTCTTGGGTATTTCTAGCTTTTTCAGCCCAGGGCAAAGTAGTAAGTGAAGGAGGATACATTTTTAAAACATTGTCGTTATGTAATGGTTAGCGGAAAAGTACTTTGTCCAAGTTAACCCAGGTCCCGGAGTATGGGAAACTGTATTGCAGCATTCACGACAACTAGTGAGCTGGGGGAACGGTTGTTCTCGAGAAACCTGCGAACGTCAGTGCACCAGATTTTTCCAGAAGGGGAGGATGAGAAGCCCTGCTAGCAAACCAGTGAAATAAGGCATACCAGTAGGACGTCATCGTGTGTGTACCTTTTTTTGTCATACGGACAAGGGTAAAAGGCCCGTGTTCACATTTGAAGAATCTTCCCCCTTCCTTTCAGAAACTCATTCTGAAGCAAGCCCTTGTCACCGCACTGCAGTGGTGTCTCAGCCACAATTTCAGCGTTCGGCTGTACGCTCTAGTTGCCCTTAAGAAAGTCTGGAACCTGTGTCAAGCATGGCGTGTGGAAGACGCGGACGCTCTGACCTCTGTGGTTGAATCCATCCTCCGTCAGGTGGAGAGTGCGCACGGAGCCGGGTAGGGAGCCGGGGCCTGTGTCCCCCCAGCAGAGCCACCGAGGTGGGCGAGCAGGGCCCGCACCCTGGCTCCTCGGAGCATAGAGCCTGCGGGAGGCCGGGCACGCACAGCTCGCCATTGGGTGTGAAGTGTAGCTACAGTTCCCATGTCAGCTCCACCTTGACCTTTCACTGCTCTTTTACCCTCCAGCCTTTATTTTACACAAATCTTTTACGTATGTGTAGACGATTGTTCAGCACAGCCACACATTTCTCCTCTGTGTCAAAGGCTGCTGAGAAGCACGATCTGGCTTTAGAGACACGCTCCTTAACCTCTCGGCTACACTTAGAGCTGAAGGCTTGGTTCTTTTTCTTTTCTTAGAGAACTTTTCTATTCCCCAACCAAAGTCTTACACAGAAGCTCAGTATCAAGCAGGTAAAATGCTGCCTCTGCGGAAGGAGAGTGGGAGGGAGTGGGACCCCGTGTTTTGGGGGGCCCCAGGGCGTTCTGAAATACACCTCCTTCCCCACACTCGGCCTGGCCCAGAAGCAGGTGACTGGGCTTGTTTCCTTCTCTTTGAGGTGGTGTTTTGCTTTTTTTTATTATTATCATTGATTGTCACCATCCAGGAATGTTCAGACTTCTATAAATTTCAGAGACCGAAGCAATATCAATCAGTGTAAAAGGTTTTTCTTTAGAGGCTCAGAAAGTAGCTGTTTATGTCCACAGAGGTTGGAAGCAGCATATCAGGCAAATGAAATAGCATTTGGAGCACCAGTAACACGTAGGGGCCTTTCCCATGGCCATCTGGTTAGCACTTGGCATAAATCAGACCATTTATGTGTCATTATGTAGCTTTCTCATGGGGCTGGCGTGAGGGTACCTCCCCAGCCACAAAATACTTAGGACTCTGCTACCTGCCTTAACTTTTGATACCTTCATTGAAAAGAGGCATTTGGGCGATTAAGTGGGTAGGGGAGGTTTTGGGGACTCAGGAGAAAGATACTGAATTCAGCAAATATAAGTACTATCATAGGGTTCCCTGAGATAGAACGGCGAAAAGGGAATAGAAGGACAGAAAGAGGGTTGGTTGGGTGGGGAGACGGGTTATGGACAGGGACTAGGGAACAGAGGCAGGGTGAACACCGCCAGGACACGGCGTGCCGGTCAGTGTCGTGGCTCCCGGTGCCGGGCCCACTAGAGACTAGTGGTTGAAGTTAGGAATTCATGGTGGCACTGGCTGGGATCCCTGAATTCCCAGGTATCATCGGGCAACTAAGATTCTTGATCTTTTTAAGTGATCTTAAATGTTCCATTTCTTCATGGTGTATGGGTATGTGTTTATCATTTATTATGTTTGGTGACTCCGTGGCTGAGCTTACATGTGTGTAGGGTTGAGCATTAATGTTTTTCAGGATCTTATTTGCATTATCCTGTAGTAATCCAAGCTCAGCCTACAAAAGTTGTTCCTCATTATAAAGTGTAATTTGATGAACTTACTCATATCTTAATAGGACACACACTCTCTATGTAATGTGCTACTTGTGTCTGATGGTTAGAGATAAGCAGCCAGGGGACACAGGGTGTAGTTAATCCGTGGACATGGAGGATGTTTGAAAATTGACGTGATTTGACATGCACGTAGGCATTTGCTGGTCAGTTTACAGTGTTCTCCGTGATTAGATCATGATCGATTGTTTGGTATAGAGACATTTCGGCTGGTTGTTGATCCTATTCCAAGTTTCTTGGCAGCTGAGTTTTGATTTCTAAAAGCAACTGGCTCACCTCATATTTTTTATTAAGCAGCAAACCCCCTTTAAGAAATAATTTGTTCTTTTAAAATCCTACTACCAGGTAGGAGGTATATAGCCAATAAAAATAAGGAACGCTGGGTGTTAAGCCACCTCTGTTCTTTGGATACATACTGCCTTAGAGCCGGACTCGTGACGGGCGCCGGCCATGTGCGTGCTGGGGGATCCACGCAGGCCGGGTGCACGAAGGTTCTGCCTTCAGGTAGTTCACGGGCAGGTGGAGACAGACGTCAGGGAATCATCCAAATAAAAAAAGTGTTTAAATAAGACATAAAAAAGTAAAGGTTGTGATGAAAAAATATAGACCAGTCTGAGTTGTCTAGGGAAGGCCTTTCTAAGTAACATGACGCGTACGTGAAAATCTAAAGGATGACTAGGAATTGGGCACATGAAGAGTGGAGGAAAGAGATTTCTGGACAGAAGAGGCAGTGTTGGGGATGCCTGGAAGCCGAGGAAGGCTGGTCTGGGAGAAGATGACGGAGGGAGACTGAGGCAGGGCAGGGCGGGGCTGGGCCTGTGTGTAGCAGGTGCATCGGGAAGCCAGTGACACGTTTGAACTTGAGAATGACGTCATCAGGGTTGCTTTTGCATTTTTTAAAGTGTGAAGAGCAGATCAGAGCTGGGCAAGAGAGAATGGAAGGACAGTTGTGATTTGGATTAGTAAGAGATTAGTATAGGGATAGAGAACTGGACAGGTTTGAGGTAAGACAAAATAAGAGCCCAGAGGTGCTTACTGGATTTAGCAGGAACAATTTCAGTAGCGTGGTGGGGACAGAAACCAAATTAATATGATAACGTATTAACATGTTATATCAGAGCGTCTCTTGGTGACTGGGCTTGTGTCCTTGGTGTCTGTTATATTATTTCCTTTACTTGAATATTTGGAATATTTAAAATATTTCATGTCTTTAATTTTTTTTAAAAATGGGCAGTGAGTCAATTTATGCAGAGAGTTCTCTCCAGAAAAGTGCATTAGGAAGTACAATAGATATTAACATGTTATATCAGAGCGTCTCTTGGTGACTGGGCTTGTTTCCTTGGTGTCTGTTATATTATTTCCTTTACTTGAATATTTGGAATATTTAAAATATTTCATGTCTTTAATTTTTTTTAAAAATGGGCAGTGAGGGCAGTGAGTCAATTTATGCAGAGAGTTCTCTCCAGAAAAGTGCATTAGGAAGTACAATAGCTGTGGGGGAAGTGCTGTCAAGAGGGCTTTTATTTTCGGTCACATGAGTTGTTTTTAAATAATACTCATGCGTAGGAAATTGAGCAGAGCAGAAGGTGTCAGAGAAGAACGGGGCGGCCTCCTCCCCGCTGTCCCTCCTCCCCTCCCCACCAGAGGGGAACCCCAGTAAGTCGGTCTTTCTTTTACCAGCCCCGTAATGTTCCGTTGTACGGCTGTGCCTTAAGTTACCTCACAGGTCCCCTATGGACGGACACTTCAGTGCGTTTCAGTAGTTTTGTCTTTTAAGACATAAAGTTTCTTTTGAAGAGGCTGAAGGAAAGGCTGGTGTCGGAAAGAGGGGAGGACACAGATGGGGCCAACCCCGAGGAGACTCCTGAAAGAAGCCAAGGGAGGGAGAGACAGAGAGAGAGGGAGAGAGGGAAAGGGAGACACAGAGAGACAGAGAAAGAGAGAGACGGGGCAGGTGGACGAGGAGGCAGTGGCGGGAGGGGGAAGGACCTGTCATCTGATGTCCTCTGGTTCTCCCTCCTGCAAGGCAGGGCCACCTGCTAATGGCGGGGGCGGGGGTGAGGGGGATGTGAGAGCAGGGAAGACACACTGGCTGGAGCAGGAGAAGGATCTTGCCAGAACATGTCTTGACGTTGCTACTTTGTGTTTGAGTTGATGATCGTGAATTTAAACTGAAACCTGCCTGTCGTGTTGCATGATTTTTATCCCTGTCTCTTTTGGCTTTTAAAACTTGACACGTGTGTGAAGAATTTAAAACATGCTTGGTTTGTGAAAGTAGGCACAGTGTGGTCAGGTGTCATGAGGCTTCAGAGTAGAAGAGAGACTCGCGTCACGGTTGTCTCTCCTGGAGGAAGAGGGTTTACTGCCGGAGAGAGACGGGGATCCCTGCCCAAGAGGGTTTCCCGTCATTGCCAGGTGACACCCGCCCTTCCCCCCCATCACACACGAGTGAGCCGTGGCCTGAGGTTTCTGGCCCTCTCTGCGCTCCGCCGGATGGGTGAGGCGCTTACAGCTGAAACCGGCTTTAATCTTGTTGAGCCACTGGTTCTTGTACGACTTCGAAGGAGTTATTTAATTTCTCTCTTCATATTTGAGTTCCATTTCAAAATGTAAAATTTAGTGTCAGTTTGGAAGGTATATTGATCTTGGAGATATGGGTGTATAAGCTTTGGGATAAAATTCGCAAGATTTTCCATTCCTTCCACATTCTGCATTACCTAAGATGTCTGACTGGTTCCCCCCTCACCAGAGTGGTTTCATGTGTCTGTGCCTCATTCCGTATTTTTAACCCTTAGGAATGCCAGGAGGAATTGGCAGCGCATCCAAGAGCATTTCTTTTTTGCGACATTTCACCCACTTAAGGACTATTGTCTGGAGGTGAGCACAGAATGTCATTCGTAAATTCCCCGCGGTAACTTTAATCCCAGTGCTTCTTTTCTGCTGTAGTTGTTGAAGGGTTATGATTTGGTTAATTTTGTTTTTGACTTGCTTATAGATGTCACCATAAGATTTTAAAGCTCTAAGTTTAATTTTGTCACTTTATGCAGATAACTTGCTCACAGCTCACTCTAAGCAGTGAAAATTGGCCATTTTCATGTTCTGTTTCTCAGGCAGTGTCTGGCTTGTCAGCACTGGAAGGGAATATTTAATTCTAACAGAAATCTGTTATGACAATAAAAGGAAATGAGTGAGGACATTTGTGCAGGTGAGATTTTATTGTGCAGAAGCCCATTGTTAATGAAAAGAACAAAACATCTACTCTGCTGTTAATGGCATTTTTTAGGCTCTGGGTAAATGAAATTTGTATAGCAAATGATATACCACCTCATTGACTGTAACAGAATATGCTTATGTAATTCTAAGAACCATAAATGTGTTTATTATAATTAATTCATATGTAAATTATAATTTGTGTAAACCCTATTACATTCTCCCTCGTTCATAATTATAATGTGCTGCCTCTGAATTTAAAACATTTGACCTAAGACTTTTCCTCTAAAGAACTTCTAAGTATTAGTAACTTTAACTCCTGTGGATAAGCACTTTTTTTCTTAGATTAGTAATAAACTGGCCTTTAAGAAAATAAAAATCTCTATATTGTGAGATATGCATTAGAGAACATTAATGTGTATTTTCTGCTGCTTCACTGCCACTATTGTGTAGGATTTTTCAGATTTTTTAACCTGCTCTGCTCTGTTCTTTAGCGCCCAGAATGCTTTGTGTGACATCTTTCTGCAGGACTCCTTTATAACTCTAGTGTTAAGGGAACCCTTTTCTGTTGAGTCCTCCAGCAGGAGTAAGTCCTCTGCTTTCCTCTCTCCCTAATCTCTGCATTTCACTGCTTTCACTCTCATATATTTTATATATTTTATTGTCCATGAATGATATGAATCAGAACTATATGTGTAAATAAAATAATGGGAGCTAATGGCTCATAAGAACTGCATGTCTTATGATATTTGGAGCTGTACTTAGTACCCACTTAATAAACATTTAGTTGCAATCATTATGCCAGTTTAAATGTGCACAAATACAGCTAGCATGAAGAAAGCCGTGTTCGTCCTAAAAAATTTCATGCAGATGTTCATTGTTATAAATTCATTATTTCATTTCTAAATGCCTGTTACTTGGGCTTCTGCTTCTCATGCACCTTTTCACCGTTGATCATTTTCTGTTTCTCAGTTTTCTTTAGTAGGTGAGAAAAGGACAGGAGGGTTGCAGTGTAAGGACTGTTCACAGCGGATCATGCTGTGCAGCTCACAGCACACTTCCGCGTGCTGTTTAATCTGACTTTATCCTCACCTTACGAATGACGGGGTTGAAGCCAAGCAAGACTGAATGGCTTGCCGGGCATCACACAGATAATTATTCAGATTCTGAATTTATCTAATGGTAGCGGGAGTGAAAGGTTTGGTGTCAAAGGAGCTTGAACTTGATCGCTTATGGAGGTCGCTTATGGAGGTGTTTGATTATCAGTAAATTGCATTTATCCCTATGTTATCCATCATTTGTACTGATTAATTCTAAAACACTTTGTTTTTCTTAAGAGCACAGTGGTTTATTACATACAGTTAGAGGTGCTAGAGCAAAAGATCTGCCTGCTCTCAGGGATTTCCTAAATTAATCCCCGAATTTCTTAGAGAAGATGAGAAATGTATATAGACAATTGCCACAAGATATAAATGAAAGTACAGTATGTAATTTGGTCAGATATGATAGTTTGGGAGAATACATCAGTAATAATAATTAAGTTACACTTTAAACATGTTATCATTGTTATTTTTGAGGGAAAAATTTAGATTTTACAATTCTCTTTTCAGACCATATTTTACATCCTGCCACGCCTTTCAGGCCTCATTGAAGATGAATGGATCGCCATCAGTAAATTTGCCAAATACACTGACATTCCTTTAGATGCGGGATTTCAGTGGTACCTTTCTCAAACTCAACTTGGTGAACTAAAACCAGGTGACTGGTCTCAGCAGGACATAGGTAAGCAGAGTTTTTGTTTTATTTTTTTTTGCCTTATCAACTTGGTAAGGCTTATTGATTTAAGTTACTCAGGACACACGGTTGAGAATAATCACTTTCTCCTTGATGTGGGAACTCTGCTCAGAGAAAAGACAGTGAAAAAATGTGAGATAGCAGTGACTAGTACTTTTAGTTGAAAGTTAGCTTTTCTATAAAAAGCCAGAGAGAACCTAATCCGCTTTGTATAAAATGAGAAGCTTCTCTTCTTTTAAATGGCATTGGCCATTAATACTCATTGCTCTTCTGCTTTATATTTCTGTAAAAATGCAAACCTTCAAAAGGGCCAAATTTTGAAATCTCTGCTTTGTCCCTTGTAGGAAGAAAAGTGGAGCTCTTAGTTCTGGCTCTTGCTGGTCTGGGTGGCCGCCACTCGTGCTCTCTGTCCCTTCTCCCGCATCTCCCGCCTTCCTGACACTGATCCTGCCCTTCAGCTTTCTCTGGAACCCCCGTCCTCTCCACCTGTGGCCTGTGCCCCCTTCTCCTCCTTTCCTTCCCAGTCACGCTGCCCTGAAATACCTGGGCCCAATGTCCCTACCCCGTTCTTAAAACCACAGCTCTCCTGCTCGTAGGTGCATGTCAGTGGTCTGTGTTCCCTAACCCATGGTCACCACTGACACTTCTTTCAGAAAAACGGAAATTTTCTTTCGGTCTCCTTCCTTCCAGAATCGAAGTGGACGCTCTTCTCTCGTCACATCTGCCCTGCCTGTGGCTGGTCTCCTGCTGGCCTGACTTTCCTCCTGACCCTTCTCTCTCTTTTAGGAGTCCTCACTTGTCCCCTACATTTGTGGTCCTCTAAGCTTTTAACATTTTCAGGAATTGCTTGGACAATGTGTTAAGAGTACAGGTTCCGGGTGCCACCCTTAGACTTTTAACTCAGTGTCTCTGGAGGAGAGCTCTGGGAAAGCGCAGATTAATCAGGCACTGCAGATGGTCACAAAGGCTAAAACGTACCGCTTTTATTGTTGGCTCAGCAGAGGCTGGCTGGCCGCTGCCTGTGTGAGGCATGAGCCCGGGGCCCTGCCCCAGGCGCGCACGTGCTCACACAGGAGACACCCACAAACTTACAATACGATGTCAGGTACTAAAACGTGCCATGAAAACAAAATGAAGCAGGGGACAGAGCGACAGAGGGGAAACCTTCCTAAGGTGTGACGCAGGCAGGCTGGGGTCTGGGGATGTTTTCCTGGATGGAGAATGGCGAACGACACAGGCGGCTTCTTGGGTGGGCAGGTGGTGGCGGGGGAGGGGGACGACACAGGTAGGCAACTGCTGAGTCTGCCACAGAGCGGAGTGGAGAAACAGTGTCACCTGGGCAGCAGAAAGGCTGAAGAGCCTTTCTGTTGGTGATGTTTGCTTGTTTTTGGTAAAGACAGGTATATTGTGGTGGGGTTTCATGCTGAGCCCTCAGTGTTTGTAAGTGTCCCCTGAACGTTTCCAACGGCCTGGTCTCCTTACACAGCATGCTGTCCCTGACACCTGAAACCAGCACCTCCACGACTGTGAGCTTTCAGATCGCCACCTGTTGCCCAGCCCCCTTCCTGAGCCTACCGCACATCTGTGCCCAGAGACTCCATAAGCTCTTTAAATTTCCCAACGGAATCTGCTTTTCTGCCCAAACTTGCCTCCTTTACATACTCACACTCTCTGTGAATGGTGTCCCTTGGTCATCACAGAAATGGTTCTTTTAAGACAGACTTTTCTAAAGCACAACACTTGTACTGTTGTCCCCCTTCTGTAAAGTCTCCAGTGGCTCCCATCTGTAAAATGAATTTTTTATCCTTATGTACAGAGCCCTTGTGATGGGGGCCGAGCCTCTCCCTCCATCCATTGCATGCTGTGAGCTAAACCAAAGCACCTGCCGCAGCCTGAATCCTCTTTTTCTACAGCCCAGCACCTGCCCCTGCTCTTGCCAGAGTCTGCTCTGCAAACTCTGACCTCCCTTCACTCGAGCCTCTCTTCTCTCTCCCTCCCCGAGACATCAATAATTCCTTTCTGTGTGGGCATACCTCCTTCTTGTATTGTTAGAGATATTTGCATGTCTGTTCTCTCTAGTAAATTAAGTGCTCCTTGATAGCTCAGTGATCACTTTGGAGAACAGAGTTGAGGAAGGACCTCGAAGGAGGGTCTCAGCCCTGTACTGCAGAGGTCAAACACTGCAGTTAGGTTAATTACAGTCTGTATACTCATCAGGTAGTCAAGAGACAATGGCTTTATAGAAATATCCTTCATTTTAGAAAAGTTCCCCCAAGTACTTGTAAGATAATTTTAGAGATTTTATTTATGTGCTTTCAGGAATGCAATATTTCTACAGGAAACTCTAACCTACTATCCTATTATTTGTAAGACACAACAGTATTTAATGTACCTCCAAGAAAAAATGTGTTACCGAACTATATGCCACTCTGTTATTTTTAAAATGCCTCCCAGTTTCGGATATGCTAGAATGTGAAAAAATGTGCATCTTACATTTTCATGAAATTACTATTAAAAATGGCAATTGTGTCTGAATCCAAGTAAAGTTCTTTAGTTGATAATAGTTAAATAAATCTCATTCTAAACTATCATTTTAGACTTTGAAAAATACATATAAATGTGTAAATAAATATATAGACAGATTCAGATTTACTTTTACATATGGGATTATTTTCT
This sequence comes from Galeopterus variegatus, assembly GCF_000696425.1. Lineage (NCBI taxonomy): Eukaryota > Metazoa > Chordata > Mammalia > Dermoptera > Cynocephalidae > Galeopterus > Galeopterus variegatus. The sequence goes on along the minus strand of NW_007729459.1, from coordinate 6,863 downwards.
TTTTCCTTCCAAGGTTCTAACTCAGGCAGAACAGATGACCAGTTAGAGTGGACTGATGTTCAGAAGAAAATCATCCCATGGAAAAATAACATTCTGGATTTAGACCAGGAGCTTATGTTTCAGGATCGTGCTGCCAAACTTGGAAAGTCAGTTAGTAGACTGATTGTCGTGGCCTCGCTCATTAATAAGCCAACAAATTTAGGAGGTAAAATTGTAGTTTTCCAGGGAGCTTGCTTCAAATACTTTGATCCTGAAAATTTTTAATCAATCCACAGCCATTTTTGGCTGTCCTTTCCACATTGAACCCTCGTTGGGAATAAAGGAGTACAGTGAGCTTAGCATTTGTTGGAAACAATCATAACAACTTCAGGTTGTTCTGTGTAGGACTGTGCCGGACCTGTGAGGTGTTTGGAGCTTCGGTGCTTGTTCTCGGCAACCTGCAGTGTGTCGGTGACAAACAGTTTCAGCACCTCAGTGTCTCCGCAGAGCAGTGGCTTCCTTTGCTGGAGGTGGGTGGAGAGTAATTTGTTACTAAAATTTTTCTTTGTGAAAATACTTTGTAGTGCTCTGTCTTCATGTATTACTGCTTTTTTTTTTTTTTGTCCTTTTTGAGACCGGTCGCACCGCGCTCAGCCAGTGAGCGCTGTGAGTGCACCCGTCATCCCTATATAGGATCCGAACCCGAGTGTGACACGGGGTCGGCCCCATGTATTACTGCTTTTATAGTAATTTATAGTAGTCCAGCCTTTAGTAGTTTAAAAATACTTAAAAGTAAAATACAGCCCACTTCTGTTCTCCTGTTCCTTTTCTTATATTCTACATTGTTATAGTTTTAGGAATCATCAGTAACGTAGAATTCTGTTCTGTTAAATGTGTCCTGCTACAGCTCACTCTCGATTCAGGAAAAATTTGTATAAATTTATGTGCTGTTGGGGGAGTTCTTTTTTAGTGTGTGTAAGTTGGTCCTTTTCCTGTTTAAAAAGACTTTTAGCAAGTTTAGTTTAAGTTTTTTTAACTCTCATTTTACTCCAAGTTGGGATACAAGTGAATGATTTAATATTCTACTCTTTTTGAATTCATATTAAGGTAAAACCTCCTCAGCTAATTGATTACCTACAACAGAAAAAAGCAGAAGGTTACACCATCATCGGAGTGGAACAAACCACCAAGAGTGTAGACCTAATCCAGTATCACTTTCCTGAGAAATCTCTACTCTTGTTGGGGTAAGCAAGTTCTTTTGTCTGTAGTACATTCTCTGAGCCCCGGCCTACAGTCTACCTAGGCCCCTGACAGCATGCCTACACTTTTCTTCTGTCTTTGAACGTTTATGGAAGGCCCCCCCGCCCCCCTGTTTTCCTTTTGTCCACCTGTCTGGGACGGTCAGGTGAACCCAGAATCAAAATCTTTTCATCTCTTTCAGTAGCATTCAGAATATCTAAGAAATTCTATCTAAATTGTTTATTACAAGAAAAATATCTTTTCTTACCCGTTTCTCTTCGTCAGAAATGAACGTGAAGGAATTCCAGCCAATCTGATCCAGCAGTTGGATGTCTGTGTGGAAATTCCCCAGCAGGGGATCATCCGCTCACTAAACGTTCATGTGAGTGGTGCTCTGCTGATCTGGGAATACACCCGGCAACAGCTGCTCGGGCACAGGGACTCCCGTCATGAAGTTTGTGCCTTATCTGAGATGAACTGTCAGTGCTAACGAGACTTTTTTTTTTTTAACTATTTAGACTAATGAATTGGTATTTCTTTTCTCTTACAATTTAATGCCAAAACAATTTCATGTGCCTTAAATACATTATTATATATTATCCCCTTTAATAAATGCTTTTAGCTAAATTGTATTGCTTCTTTAATCAGATGTTTAAGCAGTTGTGGAAATGAGCAGCTATTACCTATGAACTCCCTTACCCTCAAGTCAGGAGGAGCACGGTGAGGCTGAGGCCAGGGTCTGTGTGAGGAGGAGTCGCTGGGCTCTTCTGTTCCACGTTTGCTCATTCCTCAGGAGAAACGTGCTCGGTCAGGAAGCAGGCCACCATCATCTCTGTCACGTTCTTGTGCAGTGTTTCATAGACTGCTTTTGCACAGAGATCAGGTAGTGGTTAGAAACAATCTCTCTCTTGACCGCTATACACCTGAACCCAAAGGACTTGAATTACTCCTGTGTATGTTATCAAAACTGAGATTGAAACCTGGGTATTGATTTACTGTTTCTGTTCTTTTGACTTTTTTGTTTGATATTTAGATGACTTCATTATTTAATGGTAACCATTTATTAACATCCAGCAATGAAGTTCAGTTATGTCCAGATCCTTTTTAATATTTAAGTTTCAGAGTCCACTGCCCCTGCATATTTCCAGGAGCCAGTCCAGGATACGACACTGCGTTTAGTCACCATGTTCCTTTAGTCTTCTCCCATCTCTGACAGATTCTCAGTCTTTCCATGTCTTTCCTGACCTGGACACTTTCAAAGAGCCCTGGCCAGGTGTTTCGTATGTGTCCCATAATTTGGGTTTGTCTGGTGGTGTTTTCTCGTTTGACTAAGGCTAGGTTTTAGGGAGGAATACCACAGCAATGAGGCGCCTTCTTGTCGCATGTGTAGATGGCACCGCTATCAGCAGGCCTGCACCTCGATCGTTCGGTGGAGGAGGCATTTGCCACGTTCTTCTCTGAGTTGCAAACTTTCCCTTTCCACGGTCTGTAAACAGCAAATGTCACTAAGCCCAGCCCACACTCAAGGTAGGGAAAGTAAACTCCCTCTCGGAGGAGAAGTGTCAGAGAATCTGGGGTATCTGGTAAGACCACCACAGTAATTAACAGTTTGGGGGAGGTTCCTGGAGGCTGTGCACATACATTGCTTCTCCTGAACATCTGCCCACCCATTTTGGCATCCGTCAGTAGATACTGCCTGTGGCTGTCACCATGGCAGTGTTCTGATGGTGAAATTCTGCATTTCCCTCATTTCGTCTACATTTATTAGTTGGAATTCTGCCCTAAAGAAGACTTGTTCCTCATTCCATCATCTTTATATTTTTAGCACTTCCTTTTTTGGCACTACACAATGCCCCAGGTTCATTCCTACCTTAGTCTGGAATTGGACATTTCTCCAAGGAGCCACTTTTACTTCTTCCTTCCAAATCTGTGTGCTTTTTATTTCTCTTTGTCTTGTTGAACTAGCTAGGAATCCGGTCACTGTCTCATCATGAAGTATGATTTTAGCTGAAGGCAGGGTTTTTTTTATAGATGGCTTTTATTGTTTTATGTGTATATTTTAAGTTCAATCTTCCTCCTCCAACCTCATTTGTAGTTCCTGTATTAAAATGCTAACTCACAGGAACACTAAAAGGCAACTTACTTATTGCAATTTCTGTCTATGTCTATTATAAATATTTGCCTACAACCCAACCTCTAATGCAAAAATACAGGAAAAAAAAGCACCTTTTATGATTGACTTTAATTTTTTTTTAATATAGATTTCTTACTAAGTTAAAACTAATAAGCACATTTGATACCGTTTTATTTTGTTCTTCATAGCTTAAATGTTCCCTGATCTGTTACTTGATCATTTTAGTTATTAAGTGTTGTACCCAGGGAAGAAGTACTGATGACTCAGACCACTACTGCCCCGTATGCAAGGGAGCGTTTCTGAACATCCAGAAAGAACAGTCTCTTTGAAAAGTTCAGGAACAGCCTAGGATTTTGCAGTTGGTTTTGAAGGCTGGAATTCTCCTGCTTCAAATTTTTCTTTGAATTTTAAGTAGTCTCTTCTTTTATCAAAATATTTTATCTGTTGAGAAAAAAAGGTTTGAAATAAGGGCAAGTTATGCAGCTGAGATGAGCAAAAGCACAGATGTAAACGTAACAGGCTGTTCAGTGTGACCTGCACAAGTAGCTAAGTGATTGGTACTTCTGTTCTAGAACCACTTTGAATGGATCAGGGCATTGGAGAGTAAATCTCTGAGGAGGGCGACCCTTTTGGGTTACAGGTCCTGTTGAGAATCTGAATAGGCCAGGAACCTTCTCGAGAACAGACCCGTGCACACATGTGAGGCTTGTGGCAGGCTCAGAGTCCACAGAGCTCTCAGGACAGAAGACTTCAGATTTAAAGACCCTAGACCGGTTTTCTTTTCTCTCAGTTCAGTACATTTTGCAATTTATCAGCCATGACATTTTTATTATGTCTGTCTCATCCAGTAACATACATTTAAGGAGACAGACACATAGTTTAAAATTATATTTATGAACTATGCATAGGTAAATTGATGGTAAAATTTTGGTATACTAAAGACTTCATTTTAATATTTTTATTTATATCCTCCTCTGTCTATAGGGAATCTGAAGAATCTTGAAGCCCATATCCTGATATAGTAAAATCATAAAAATAGAAAATCAACACCAAGGAAAGCACACTTGTGCCAACCACAAAACTGTCACTGTGTCTGTGTCTGCACTGCTTTGCAGACAAGGAATAGGGAATCTGAAGAATCTTGAAGCCCATATCCTGATATAGTAAAATCATAAAAATAGAAAATCAACACCAAGGAAAACACACTTGTGCCAACCACAAAACTGTCACTGTGTCTGTGTCTGCACTGCTTTGCAGACAAGGCAAAGGCAGAACACCACCCATTTTCATCGTCAGACTGGAAAACACTGGTTCTTTTCTTAAAATCCTTTCTTAGGATTTACTTCTTTTATATTTCACAGTGGGGCTTGTAAGTAACAATTAGCTTGCACTGGGAATGCAAAAATCTGCCCTGCCCTGTATCAAGCTTGGGTTAACAACCACAGATAAAGGGAGCTGCAAAG
>NW_007729459.1:0-1849 GCF_000696425.1 Galeopterus variegatus | reverse complement strand
CACACTTGTGCCAACCACAAAACTGTCACTGTGTCTGTGTCTGCACTGCTTTGCAGACAAGGCAAAGGCAGAACACCACCCATTTTCATCGTCAGACTGGAAAACACTGGTTCTTTTCTTAAAATCCTTTCTTAGGATTTACTTCTTTTATATTTCACAGTGGGGCTTGTAAGTAACAATTAGCTTGCACTGGGAATGCAAAAATCTGCCCTGCCCTGTATCAAGCTTGGGTTAACAACCACAGATAAAGGGAGCTGCAAAGGAAACATTTCTCCCAAGGATGAACTACAGCCACTGAGTGTCCTAGTGGACACCTTCTTTGACTGTCTACTGCTTTCTTATTTAATGAGAAATCTTATTCTCTAAAATTATACACTATCAGGAATTTGCTCTCTGAAGTTATATCAGTAAGAATGACATATCTCACTTTCGCCTAGAGGATCTAAGGTACATGGAGGAGCCACTTTGATCTCCAACCCAGACGCAGGACTTCAAATGAGGGACTTCTGAATATGACATCCGATATTTAACTTTGTAGAAAGAAAACAGGACTGAGTCCACTTCTCAGTCCAGAGCTGATGATGACCTGTTTATACACAGCTCTGCTCTGCGGCTCTCAAAACACCACTTCATTTAAATTTGACCTAAACTCCATCCTTCCTTTAAATCCCATAACAACTCTCCTTTCCTTTGTTTGGGGAGATGCCCACAGTTCCTCTGGTGTGTGGTCCCCCTGGTTACAACAGTCATAACTCTGACATTCACAGATCAGATGAGATTGATCCTGGGGGTCTTAGGCTGATTGGGTAGGATGGATATGACATAAAGGATACTGAATGAAGAAGTGGACAATGTCCTTAACATTTTTGTGGCAGATGAAGAGACCTTTGCACCTCCTGTCACGTCTCCAACTGCCTAACAGACAACTCTGTTCAGAGGTCCCATTGACACTGCAGACCAACCTGTCCAGAATTTAGCTGCCCTGACCGCACGTCTCCTCCTCTGGTCCCCATTTCACTGAGTGCATTGCTGCCCTCCCAGAGGTGCCCCTGCCCCACCTCACCAGTGCAGGCCCTCCCTGCATCTCACCTGGGCTGTTCTAAGTGCTCTCTGCCTGGTTTCTGTACTTCCAGGTTAATCCATCTGTCTCTGCTGCTGCAGTATAACCTTTCTGAATCCCAGATCTGATCAGGTCATTTGCTCGTTTAAACATCTTTCAAGATATCCCTAGCGGCTTCAAGGTCGAAATCAAACTCCTCAGTAAGACAAACAAGGCCATTCATGCTTAATCCCCGCCTGTGTGTCCGTCCTCTCTGAATTTACCAGTCCCTGAAATGCTGGCCCTCCGGAGCTGCCCTGTTTCCTGAACAGGCCATCTTGTGTGCATCTCGCTCCCACCCTTTGCGTGTCCATGCACTCTACCTGGAAAGCTCTCCTCCCGAGCCTCCACCCCCACTTTTGAAGAGACTAACCATGTAAGACCCTCGACACTGACGCCTTCTCTACATGGCTAACGTATCAACAAGCACTGAGAGAAGTGCTGTGCATGTACATGCTAGTGTCCGCCGAACTGTCAAGTGAACACCAAAATGTGGAATTTCTGAGACGTTTCAAAGGCTTACAGGAAAAAGAGTATCTGAAATTGACATTAGGATCAGATATCTTGGATACTTGGTTGCTCTGTGTGGAAGACTGGTGGATGATGCTAGGATGATACACCCACTCCCTGCTCCTCAGTTATTGATGGAGTCTGGATGTGTCCTCCCCTCCGAAACTCATGTGGATATCTGATCTCCAATGTGGCAGTGTTGGAAACTGACTGAGTCATGGGGCGGATCCCTCATGAATG
>NW_007729458.1:230877-237735 GCF_000696425.1 Galeopterus variegatus | reverse complement strand
CTTTCCTAACCCACTGATCACCCACCTTTTCCCTGCCAGCTGGCCCTCAGCTAGGCTTCTCTTGCTCACAGCTTCAGCCAGACTGGCCTTCCCTCTACCCCGTTACTTACAGTGAGTTACTTCAAAGACATCTCAAATGCTTCTCTCTGCTTAGTGAACACGCAGCTCTTCAATAGCTCAGGGGCTTCAGGTGCATCCCAAACAGACCAAATTCACCTCTGTCTTGCACCATAGCCTCTCATGGAAACTGCACCTTGTACCCCTGGGCACCCATCTGCTACTACAGATTTTTCCAACCCAATTCTTCTTATTCACGTGCTGTCTCACACCCCCAGCATTACCTGTCCTGTCTCCACCGTGCATTTTGACATTTAATCTTATGCTTCCATGCTAGTATTGAAGAGAGGTTGGAGGCTCTCACAGGGTCATCCCTCTGCTCTCTTTACCACACCACCTCCCCAGCCAGTTCCAGTGTAACACAGTTGGCACCTGAGCTGAGGTGTACCCAGCATCTGCGGAACAGGCAGCCTGGCGGTCTCAAATAGGCCTGTCCTGCTTCAGCACATAACATCAGTACTGGGGTGCGTGTTGAGTCTCCCCATATGGGGACATCTGGTTGACAGTAGCTGAGGGGCTTCTTTAACTTGAGATTTAAGGAGTAACAATATGCATGAGATGAGAAAGACTACAGAAAGAAGATGATGACCTGTTTAACAACCAACTGTGGTAGATAACTTTCTCGTATGTAGGTCATAAGTTGGAGAAAATTCCATTGATGGTCCTCTTGTCAGGAAAACCATGTGGGTACTTGGGAGAAATATTTTATTTACTCCCTTGAATTTGGGAGTGGCACCCCTAAGGGGCCTTCTCTGGCAATAATAGATGTTCCCTAAACCAAAGAGGGCCTCCAAAGAGGACTTTTGTTTTGCAAACTGAGTAGGTATAAGAGTTGGAAGCTGAGATGCGTAATGGAAAAAGTGGAAGAGGTGGAGTAAGAGAAAGGGATTTGGGCAAAATTACTTGTCTGATGACCATATTTGCAGTCATTTGCTACATAGTGTGCAACATAAATTATTTCCTCTATTTTCCCAATGAAATCTTCCATAGAATATTTTTAAAAATCACAGAACATGAACATGATTTGATTTTCTGGTGTGGAAATGGTAAAGGTCTGCCTACTAGCTGCTGCAGCATCAAGTCCATGGGAATGAGGGGGACTCTACTCACCAGTTTATCTGCTTCTTGCTTTTTTATGTTCATCTTCCCGGATTACTACAGGGCTCTCAGGGTCTCTGTGTTTTTTGATTATTACTGATTATAATGCAAGAAGTTTCTCTTCTTGCTGGCTAATTTTCCCTGCTATAACTGCTGTTGCTGCCGCAGCTGGAGGCTTCTTACAGCCTCAGCACATTTGTGTGTGTACAGAATGCCAAACTTGGCTCTTTCCTTTGTGATGCTATGCAGGGCTGTGCTTTGTCTCCATTTTTGACCATTTACCCTTGAAGATGGCTATCAGGTTTCCTGGTTCTCCAAAGGATTTCCTACCCTCAGCCACATGGTCTCAGGGTCAAGCCCTCACAGATCTCATCTCTTCTTGCTGCCACTGCACCACATGTCCACATGTCACACATTCATTCACTTTACAATGTTTGTGGAGCACCTTCATTGTGCCTGGCACTGTTTTATTTCCTGCTTCCTTGGGGCTTACAACCTAGTGAGGGAAAAAGACCATCAACAAATAACCAGATAGAGAATGCATGCTGGACAGTCTTTCTTTGCTGCTCCAGATCCACTCCTGCCCTTTTCCACCTTCTCTGTGTCCCCAGAGGCCGACCTCTATCTATTGCATCACTTGGACTTCCTTGACCTCTGGCTTCTGGTTGGATTTGGCCCATGGGGGACACCAGAAGGAGATGTGAGGTAAAAATGAGAAAGAGATGAGGGTGTTTACTCCCCTGGTGCTCTCTCTACCAGGTGGTCATTTGAAAGTGGCCATACTCCTCTACCTAAGCCCTCATCTCCCTATGGAACTCTTCTCCACCATGGCTACAGCTCTTTCTGGGTTCCAGTCTCAACTCCCTTCCCTTGATGTTTCAGGGCCACCTAGCTTTCTTTGAAATAGATTCCCACTGTTTCCAAACTCTGGATGCTTCACCATCCTTGGTTGATTCTCTTAACTCTGCCCACATTCTTGAAAATAGCTCTTTCATTAAATTACCCCAATGAGTGTGTCATGTCTTTCCTATCAGGATCCAGTTCCACACAAGTGTCAAATGATAAGGTGTATACATATATATAAAATATTATAATATAATATTATAATATATTATGATATAATATAATAATATATTATAATATAATAATATATAATATAATATAATATTTATATATATATATACATATATATATATATATATATAAAATCAGGATAAGGGATAGGAAGGAGAGGGAATGAGGGGAGAAGGGCTAATTAGTATCAAGAGGATGGTAGTCACGGAAGACATCTCCAAAAAGATGACATTTGAGGACAGACACAAGGGAATCAGGGAGTAAGTCCTACGGCTTTCAGGGAAGAGCACTTCTGACAAAGAAAACATCAAATGCAGAGGTCCTTGGGTAAGAGTTTTCTTAAAAGGCTCCAAGAGGTCCAGGGTGCCTAGAGCAGAGTGAGAACAGGGGCAGGGGCAGGAGATGAGATCAGAGTGGTGGCAGGGGTCCAGAATAGGTAGGGCAATGTAGACCATGGTAAGGATTTTAGAGTTTACTTGAAAGAAATGGGAAGCAGTCGGAGAGTCTGAGCAAAGGAATAGCATGATCTGACTTTGTTTTTTGAAGGATCGCTCTCGTTCCTATATGGAGAGTACATTGTAGAGGGACAAAAGTAGAAGCAGGGAAAACCATTAATGGGAAATTCCAATGGTCTAGGCAAGAGATGATAGCAGCTTGGACAAAAGTATGAAGGCAGTGAGATGTCCGGAGTTTGTTTTTATAAATGTTAATTTGAGAAGCTTACTCCATATCCATGCAGAAATGACAAGTAGGCAATATGTTTTCAGCTTTGAAGTCTGGAGGGGAGGAAGCTATAAATTAGGGAATTATCAGTCTATAAATGGCATTTAAAGTCATGGAATTGTATGAGATCATCTTGTGAGTGAGTGGCTTTGGAGATGAAGAGTGCAAGGGCTGAGTGCTAGGTCTACCATCATTTAGAGTTCAGAGGATCCATCCAAACAGACTGAGTGAGGTAGGAGGGGACTCAGAATGGTCCCAAAAGCTAAGTGAAGAAAGTGCTTCAAAAAATAGGGAGTGACCAACCAACTGGATATCAGACAGGGCTGAGAGTTGATCACTGCATTTAGCAATGTGGAGATCACTCGTGACCTTGAAGGGAGCTGTCTTGGTGGTATGGTATAAGTGGATTCAGGAGAGAGAAAGAGAGGAAAGGAAATGGAGTCAAGGAATGACATATATGTCTTTTGAATGTTCTGCTATAAAAAGGGAGAAAACTGAGGCCATAGACAGAAGGGGACATGGAGTCAAGGAAGGCTTTGTTTTGTTTTGATTTGCAAGTTGATGGGAATGATCCAGTAGAAAGGGGAAAAATAATGATGTAGGAAAGAGAAAGAGGCCAACCTTGCAGGAGAGAGGGGTTGGACTTCTGTAGGAGCACAGTCATATCATCCATGGTTACTAGAGGGAAGCAAGGGAAGGTGGATGCAGACAGAGATGGGTGGGTAGCTGGGTTGGTGGGGTGTATGGAGGTCTTCTTCCAATTGCTTCTATTTTTTTAGTGAGAAATAAGAAGGAAGGTCATCAGCTGAGAGTAAGGAAGGAGGAGGAGGTGCTGATGGTTTGAGGAGAGAAGGTGTAAAATGGATATCTAGGAGAAGGGGAGAGTGAATTGACTGAAAATGAAATAGGGCTACGGGACAGCACTGAGGCCCCTGGAGGTTTGTAGTCACACTGGTCAGTGAATTTTCACCGACAATACATCTTTCTGGTCTGACTAACCCTCACATATGGCTCTATGTTCCATCTTCAGTATGCCCTGACCCTTGGGAACCACTCATCCCTCGACAACCATCTGTTGGCATATTGAGATGCTATTTTCCCAGCACCGCAGCTTTGGAAAGGATGCCTTTTGGGCAGGGTGCCCCTGGGAAGACTGTCCTCCTGAAAACAACAGAGACTTACCAATTCTTCCTATGTCTCTCATTTAAGCTGTCTTGTCTGGGAGACAGGGATTAATGCTGTGACTCTGCTCTCACTCCCCTGGGCATTGTGTTAGGTGCTTCAGGAATACAAAGACTAATAGGGATCCTGCCTGCACTCAATGAATTTATAATCTGGTTAGGGAGCAGTGATTTGTACACAAGCACCTATGTGTAATAGCTAAGCCCACTTGACTGTGAGCACTTCCAGGGTTAGAACTGTGGATAACTAGGGTAGGGGTATGTGATTCAGATCAGATACTAGAGAGGATCAGAAATGGAAGAGATCAGGAAGGGCTTGGAGGAATCAGGGAAAGTGTCTACTGGGGACTTGAGCACAGTCACTAAGCATGCAAGTCATCTTGTGGGCTTTCCAATGTGTGCTCCGGAATACGTTAATGAGCTCAATTTCCCCCAGTGCTGGAGCACTGCTCTGTGTCTTTGAACTGACACACCCTGCCAAAATATGTGGAAATTGAGTACCCTGAGTCCAGACGTCCCATGAAGACTCTGAAGGGAAGAAAGATCTACTCACATGTTGTCCACCACCTCTCTCCCTCCCAGGCAGCTAGATGTAGGACCTTTGCCCATACTTCTCAGTTCATTACCTTTTCGAGACTTCTTTGCCCTTGGCATTTGTTTTAACCAGAGATTGCCCATATTTGGCAGTGGTGGGGGACATCCATGGAGAGATACAGTCCCACCCTCCCAGGATGGCCTCCTTCCAGTTCCTGGGAGTCTGGGATGTGGCCATTATCTCTATTCTGGATGGCTAGAGCTAGGGCAGGAATTAGCTTATTTTCCTGTTTAAATGAACAGGTGGAAAGAGTATTGTTTGTTTCATGTAATCATATGGATGAGTGACAGATCTATGCCTTTGCCCGATGCTGAGGCTCCATGGGAAACACCATGTACTCTTGCTGAACTCCGATGAACAACAAAGGCCACAAACCATTTAATTTTTAGATTGAACCTTTCATTCACTTTACCTTTCCAGTGCTTCATGGTGATAGGAAACTCACCTAACATTTGTCATTCCAAAGATCCTAAACAAGGCTAGTTCATTTTGTAACCTTAAGAAGGTGGCAGAAACTACATTATAGCAAGCAATAAAAATACTGTTACAGAGTGACCTGGGGTAAGCATTAGGGATTACTGAGAATATGTTTAGAAATATCACAGGGAATAAAATGACTAGCTAAGCAGAGAAAATAAAAGGTGCATAAAACTGATGTCATTTGGGCTTAAAGGGTAAACTATAGGTATATCTAAAATTGGCAACCTCGAAGACAAAAGCAAGAGAAAAGACTAAAACAAGTTTAGGTTAAACAAATTTAGATTAAAAAAGAGTCTACTTCCCGACTAATGTCAAAAGCTGATTGTCCCTTGACATGAGTGGGACAAGTAACGTTTCCTTTTGCGAAGCTCTGCACTCTCTGATGGGAGTTCTGTTCATGGCTGGAGCTTGTTACAAGTTTTTAGTAAAGAAAAGCAAGACTCTTGCACTGGCAACCAGGGGAGGGACTTTCTCACTAAACAAGACTTATGTCAGAATGAGAGTAAGTGGGCACTTCTCTTAGAGAAGGAGAGACCTGTGCTGGTTGAGAGGGAGGTGGACATCACCAGTCTTGAAGCTCAGGGCTTGGCCAGGAATGCTGCTTGCTTAGGCAGAACTGGGAGCAGATGGGGTCTTTGGATGCTCTGGAAGTTCAACCAGTGGAAGTTCTGCAGGAGGCTCTGCCTGGTCTGAAAGTAGAACAAGGGCAGGGCTAAATGGAGGATCTCGTTTCTGAGCTAGAGAGAATTGCTTGGGTTAGAGAAGGGCTAATCACATGTATATGAATTTTTCAGCCATACACTTACTTGGCAAATCAACTCTGCATTGTTATTTATCATTTATTTGTAGTCAGCATCTCCCCAACTAGATGGCCATATTCTGGAGGGAAAGTTTTTTGTTGCTGTTTTTTATGTTAAGCATTTAATCTCTGGCAACCTATGAGATAAGTACTTTTACTGGCGCTATTTTGCAATGGAGAAAACTGAGGAAGAGAGAGAGATGGGTAAGCAATTGATCCAGGATCAGCCAAGGAGAGGTTCCTTATATTTTTGTTGAATAAAAGGGTAAATCAATGAGTAACAATTTGTACAATTTCAAAAATGTCCTTTTTAACTTTCTCAAGCAAGTTTAAGATGCCATTTGGAATTCATAATTAAAGTATTCGAAGCAAATTATTTGAAGGGAGAAACTCAAATTGAATGCATCGAGATGGCAAAACAGCCAAAGGGTAATCCTTAATTAGTTTATTTGACTGTAAAATGCAAAACAGTGGAGCCTGTTATCTAAAAGAAAAAAAAAGATAAAAGGCAGAGTCAAAGATAACACATTTCAGCAGTCACAGATTTCTCTCAGGAAATCACAGCTGTTTTTTATATCTGCCAACCAACTGGAACTCATCAAATGACTTTTGTTGAAAGCCCACAGGTCCTGGCAGGTCCTGGCAAGAGCTTCGGAACACATGGGCCTCTCTTTCAGGACCTTACATTTAAAAAAGGATTCACCATGAGAACTCAAGGGAAAACTGACCTGGTGAGGGGCAAAGGACAAGCTTCTGGAGCATGCTTTCACACACCCTAACATTTCAGTCAG
>NW_007729458.1:222847-230767 GCF_000696425.1 Galeopterus variegatus | reverse complement strand
CTCAAGGGAAAACTGACCTGGTGAGGGGCAAAGGACAAGCTTCTGGAGCATGCTTTCACACACCCTAACATTTCAGTCAGGGAGCTCAGTGCCTGCCACTCTGTACAACACGGGGGAAACAGGAATACTAATAAATCTATATGTACTGAAAGGCTGCTATCAATTTTAGTATTTACAGGTGGCATCCACATTGACAATGGTCATTGCTATGGATGGAATGTTTGTCCCCTCCCAAACTCATGTTGAAATTTAATTGCCATTGTAACAGTACTAAGAAGTGGAACCTTTAAAAGGTGTTTTGGCAGTGAGGGCTCTGCCTTCATGAATGCATTAATGTCATTATCTCAGGAGTGAGTTCCATATAAAAAAACAAATTTGGCCCCCTTTTGCCTCTCTCTCTCTCTCCCCCCTCCCCAACTCTCTCTTTTTCTCCCTCTCTTTTTTGCCATTTTGCCATGAGATGTTGCAGAAAGAAGGCCCTCATCAGATGCCAGCTCCTCAATCCTGTATGGCCCAGCCTCTAAAACTGTAAGCCAATAAATCTCTGTCATTATAAATTACCCTGTCTGTGGTATTCTGTTACAGCAGCACAAAAGGGACTAAGACAGTCATCTAACCAGTCAACAGTATTTGGCAGGGCCCACTATGTACTGAGCTCAATGCTAGTTACAGATTTGCCAGCACAGTAGAGCTGTCCCTGCAGTCTGTGCAACTCAAGGGACCTCATTCCTCTACAGAAACCAAGCTTAAGTTGCATGTTGACTCAAGTCAGCATCAGGTAGCAGGCCAGCTGGATTAACAAGTCATCTGATAAGCTCTTATCCGATCAACTCATTGCCTCCTTGCTTGCCTTCCTACCACCAAGGCAACAGGGGTAGGCATGGAACTGGCTGCTAAGTGTGCCCACTACCAGGCCTCTGCCCTTTTGTGACATTTCCCTCATCTCGCCTCTTTGACAGACTGGCTCCTTTCACAACACTTCTACCCACTATTGTTCCTAGTGTTGACACTCAAACTGATCAAGGCTGCCCTTGAAATTTTGTTTTTACTAGGTTTCACAATGTCTGCTGCGTCACTGAGGTGCAGACATCTTACCACCACAGTAGAGCCCTGTGAATAGTTGCTAACAAGTGGTCTGGCTGAGATGAAAGGAAAAATGGGGTTACCATTTACCGAAACTGATCAGGCTGAAGTGGAAATCCCCAAAAAGAAAGATGCAAAACACTCTACTGTTTCTAGTAGGGAAGGAGAGATTTGTGGAACCAAAATGAGGATGGGGGTGGATATATGGTGCAGAATTGGTTATATGATGAGAGGAAAATGAGCTGAAGCTTATATCTCTGTAGATGAAAAACGAAGATTTTCAAACATGCAGAATAGTAAAGGAAATAATCTAATAGTGCCCAGATGAAACACAGGTTAGCATTATGCCTTTTTGTTCCAATTCTTTTGTTTTAAGAAATAAGATGTTACAGATCTAATTGAAGCCTCCTTTGTAATCCTTCTGATCTCATTTCCTACCCCAGCCCCCAAAGTGCAGATCATCTTCCAAAAGAATGGGAACTACTGAATCATCATATTGGGATCATTTTTTATAGCCTTTCATTGGTTTTTGCTTCATGTTAAATGTAATAAAGCATTGTTAAACAACTGCCAGTTTGTAAAAAATGTATGTAAAATAAACCAGTTTCTATTTCTTATACACCCTACTGTGCTCAAATGAACCAAACCTGGTTTACGTGACACTTCTTCGAGAAAGTGGCTCATTTTACAGTCTAAAGAGACAGAGACTTAACAAGTCTTCTCCTAAATATCACCCATTTTGCCCCAGAAAATAATTTCTCCCTTTGAGCCCCATTTTTTAAATTCACCTTTTTCGACATACATTTTTTCACATATGCCCCATGTCACTTGTGTAGCTAGCTAGCACCTCCTCCTAAGAACATCTCTCAGCGTATGTAATACAGGTCAACAGGGACTGGTCTAAGCTCTTTATACATATTAACTCATTTAATTTTCACAACAAACTATTGAGGTAGATACAGTTCTTATCCCCATTTTAAAGATGAGAAAATGCACCTGCAAAATATACTGGTCTTTGCATAGTTCTATGAAGGAATCATGTGGCTGTCATGAGCTCCATGTGCAGAGTAAAGTGTAGCCCTCGTCCAATTTTATGTTATTATACTATGTAATTACTGGATCTTTAATAGTCCAGGGCTTCAAACCACCCAGGCATTGTGTCGATGTGTGATTGTATTGTACCTATTCTTTTGGCTTTCTTCAAACACACAGTTCTCACAGAGAACTCACTAGAAGAGAAATATCTCATTGGGTCCAGGTTGCCCATTTTGCACACAGGAATATGTTAGCCGTCCATCGTTTCAAGCCTAAGGAAAAGCTGGGACTCTAGGGAGGGTAAATCATTGGCACTCGCAGCAGCAGAACTAGCCACACAGATGCAGGAGGAGTGGGAAAGGTGGAACCCCTTCAGCCACAGCACCACCCTGCCCTCCTTCCATTCTACCTCTGGCCAGCCTTCCCTTCCCAGATAGCCTGGACAAACAATGATCGTTCTTCAAGGCCCAACTTAATCCTACATCTCTAGTGAAGCCCTCCCAGATAACTGCCACCCACTTGTTCCTTATCATGTAGGTCCTTACATTACAAGCTTTCTTTCTTTAACTGGTCATGAACTTCTAAGGTTCAGAAATAATACCTTATACTTATGTGTACCTAATGGTGACCACTACAAAACTCACTGGGGTGCTGGTTATTTCCTGTTTTGAGGATATGGAGGGGAGTATGTGGAGGGGACTGGATGGAGAAGGGAAGTTATATCATGGAGACCCTACCCAACCCACCCTGAGGAGGCACACGGTGTTGCTGGGGCATTGTATGGCTACACAGCAATCCAGCCCTGGGAGTGGCAATATTCTCTCCTTCACTACAAGCAAGAAATAATACGGACATGGAAGGGATCTTCAAATGCCTTCTTGCCCTGGTTTACAGGAGGCTCAGCAGGACCAGCCATTAGATTGTATCTTATAATAGGAATTAAAGACAAGATAAAAGTAGCAGAGTGAGGCGTTAATAACATGGACTCTGGAGCCAGATTTACTGTGATCAAATCCCAGATCTACCACTTACCTGGGTGACCTTGAGCGACCGACATAATCACTCTGTCTCTGTTTCTTAACCTGGAAAACCAGGGTGATCATGATAGCACCTATCCCATAATGTTGTTATGAGTTTTAAATGTGTTGATATTCATAAAGCACTTAGAACAGTGCCTCCTACAAAGTGGTACTGTACAAGTATTTGGTATTATTATTATTCATGTCCCTAGCCTCTCTTCTAACATTTTCCTTTTTACCAAAATAGGGCTTTCATTCAGGCTGCTTATCTTACAGCTTTGCATACCATGCTTGGGCCCAAAAGGACTCCTTAATATATGTGAATGATTTTTGCAAAAGCAATCAGCATAAATGTCTTTCAGCCTGGCTTAGTGGAAGGAGTTGGGCAGACCTGAGTTCAAATGCTGGTGCTACTCTCTAACATTTCCGAGTCTAAATTTATTTATCTGTAAAATGGAGCTGATAATACTTTCTTCATATCATTGTTGTAAAAATGAGAAATAATGCTGGATATAATCATCACTTGGCACATAGTAGGCACTCAGTGAGGGATAGCAACTTTCATCATCATTGCCATTATCATAAATTGGGGTTTCTCTCATGCTCCATAAAGTACTTAGCATACTGCTAGAACCTATTTCAAAAGATAGTTGTTACTTACTCATATATTCTTGAAGTTTTCAAGGTCTACAAAAGAATCCATAGTTTCTCTTATAAAAACTGACATATGCTTTATAAATATATTATCATATACTTCTAATGCTTCCTACTAATTAATAATGATATGCTAGAGAAATCTAAAAACAGTTTTTGCATTATGTTTGTATTTTAAACAAATCCCTAGGTTTTACTATAATACACAAATTGAAACATGCATTTAAAACTATTTTCAAAAATCAAAGGCTTGGCTTCAGTTGTACCTTAAAAATGGTTATCATACAACAGGCAGTGGCAGGCATCACTATTTTAAAAGAGAAATTGAGTACCAGAGGAATATAGTGAGATCATGTTCAAGATGTACATTGCCCAAGAAAACATTGTGGTGAGAAGCAATTACTTAAAATCCTTTTGAAGTCACAAGGGATTCGTTCTTTTAAAATCATTTTCAGAGTTAAAAAAAAAAAGAACAGTTTTAGAAAAAGAATAAATGAATAGCTTTTGCCTTATTCAGAAGACTCTTAATGGAATCATGGCATGTTATGGCTATAAAGAATCATTCTAAAAATAATTTTAGGACAGTTGCTACACTTCACAGATTAGGAACTTGGGCCCAGAGAAATAAGAATAGCAGCTCAAGATTAGTCCTTCGTTACTTCTTCTGCTACTGGTGACCTATCTGGGCCTGAATTCTTATATTTGCACTAAACTCAAAAGCTACTACATTTCTTCTCTGACTTTAATTGAGATAAATGTGACAACTGCTGTACGTGCACCCAAAGGGAGAGAATTTATACCCCTATGTGTATGTGAAATAAGCAAGAAAAAAATGAAAGAGCAGGATGGTTGAGAAATGTTCTTTTAACATAATTTTGTTTTAACAATGTCTTTATTTCATCCAGTTTTTAAAATTATTATCTAAAAACTATTAAGTCAAAAAACATATTTTTGGCAAGGCCTAAAAGGCTTTCACTACTCAAACCAAAAGGCATGCACTGGGTGGGCAAGTCAGGTGTGTTACAGGAAGAACCTCCAGAGCAATAAGCTGTATTAGTCAACCTGATATCTATGGTCATGATGTATGTTTACGGAAAGCCCCATTATTCACAGCAACTCCAACAGAGCAAAGCCTTCACAGGTGCTAGGGTACAAATTCTGTTCTCCAGCAGCCCAACTCTGTCCCTCTTGATGCTTTTGAGTACTCTGCCTTCCAGAGGAAACCAGCCAGCACCAATGTGGGCAGCCCCAAAATGACCTTGAACTGGTCCTTCCACAGTCTCTTTCAATTCCATTTTCCTGGACTTTGAAGAGGGCTATCAGATACCAGGAGTAGAAACACAACACAGATGCAAAGCCAGATTTTTCCCCCATTGTCCCAATGTGACTTTCTTCACTGAATATTCCATCCTGTATATGAAAGCCATCCTTCTTGGATTATGTAATAATTATTTCAGGAGGGGAGTTGCCAAGGCTGAAGTTATTTCATAGGGTGGAGAAAGTGACTTGCTAAAATGCTAAAACTCTTACTACATTCCTGCTCACATAGAGCCTCCCAAGTCTTCTGGGGATAGGGAAGGAGGGTGGAGATCATCTCCAAACCACCCCAGCTCCCTCAGTGTATTTTTCTCATGATTATTTTCTGAGTATCTCAATATGGGTTATTTCAAAATCTTAATTTCCTAATTTTTTCCTCCTATTAATTAGCTTTATTGTTATTTCACTGCCCATTAGCACCTCTACTAGAGAACACAGGAAAGGAAAGGAAACTCACCTATAATTATACTGTAATGGTCTAATACTGAGAAAATTTTGATTTGGTCAGTACTGTAAGAAAAAGAGTCTTAGAACAAAATGGCTGTTGAGATCATCACTTTGTAGTGATTAAGATGCCTTAACAACCAGTGCTGACAACTTCTTCATTAACAAAGCCACTAGAATCTTCAGGGAAGCAACTCTACCTGAGATCTATAGCATTGCATCTGACCCACTGCAACCCTCAATAAAGGTTTAATGAATTTTTTTTTTAATGGCTTAAGATGTGACTTTGGCTGCAAGAAAGAAAAAAGCTGACTTTGCTTAAGAGCTAAAGACATGTAACAACTTCGCATAATAAGTACTATATGGGTAAGCAATGCTAAGATTGGTGCAGTGGCTCAATAATGTGGTCACAGGACCAGGTTCTTGCTCTCTCTAGGCTCCACCATCCTCAGAATGTTGACTTCTTATCCTCATGCATGCATGGAGGTAAGAAGGTCATCCCAATTCCAGGCATCTCTTTGCCCCACCACTGCTTTGAAACAGGAAGCAGAAGGCAGGGAAAGGCTGTCTTCCAATGTTTCCAACATTTTATCCAGGAAAATAACTGACTTCCCAGAAACCATCTAGCAAACAGCCCCTTAGGTCACAAAAGCCAAGTCTAGCTGCAAGGGAAGCTGACAAAAGTCATATTTCATTTGCCAGCCTTATTCCATACTGAGAAGTAGGCCAGGAAAGGTAGTTTGAAACAACTGTGGAGTGAGCCAATCATCAGTACCCGTCACATGGTAAAACTATCTTATTCAACAAAGAAGAAAATTGAGACCAAGAGAATTTAAGAAACTTACATTTAACATTTGTTGGGCACCCACTGTATGCTGGACCCACAAGTTACTTGGTGACAAAGCTGAAGCTGAAAGTTGGATCAGCCTGACCCCCAGCTCTATTCATGTGTATGAGACCATACTGTAGTCTGCTTAGAAGCAGAAGAGAGGGGGGTGCACACTAGCTTTTTGTATTAGAGAGATGAAATGACTAAGAAAGGGAGAAGGGGTTCTTTTGATTCCTCTTGAATAATACAGACACAAACACTTTTTACTGGATATTAGCACTGGTAAAACAAAGGTGCATCGGGGAGTAAACTTTGAAACTACTGGCTAAAGTAAGATTTGGGAAAATTAAATATAGATTTCTCCTACAGCAGGTATTCACAAGGAATCCAGACTCTATCATCCAAAAGACTGAAAAATAAAAATATGAAAACACTCCACTGTTCTAGAATCTTTTTTATCATCCCTGATTTCATAATGAATAAGCTGAAATTAAACAAAGTTCAACAACTTATGTTTAGTCTCAAGGAGACTCAACAACACAGCACATATCAGTGCAGCTTGAGCCATACATTTAAGTAGAGTATATTAGCTCTGTCAGCTAATGTAAGCTCTGTCTAATTCCCCAGACAACTCAGGCAAAGGCAGGAATATTAGCCTGAATCACCCTTGGAATTCATCCTAAAGTTGATACTATGACTTAGTTAACTGTAGCTATGGTCTGTTCATTATAGTCCTACAAATAGCTTCACATGGAGACTTCTAAAGACAATAGTAAATTGCTTAATTTGTAGCTTGCATATGGAAATTAGAGTTTCAGAATTATATTCTACTGTAAATATTTAACAACTCCAAATTACCAGTGCACCATCATCCTAAACAAACGATCACAATAAATCTATGCACCAAGAGCATCGACACAGTTTCCCCCCTCAGATACTCCAAGGGAGGAGTGGGGAAAGTGTCACCAGGATAGAGCAGGAGCGAATGGGTGGGTCCTCACATTTTCTCAAACCCCAGGCAGTTCCCAAGATGCCTGGTATGACTATATGCAACTGCATTTCCTAGAGCATTGAAGAATGGCCTTCTACTGTGTGGAAAGTTTGGGCAGGGCTTGGAAAGAAAAGGGGTTTCGCTCTCCTCACCCTGTTCCCCGACTAAGACATTGTTCTGACCTAACCAAGCCCAGACCTTTGGAGAAAGACAGAGGCTTCTTTGTTATATACAGGAGAATCCACATTGGATTTAGTACAGAGGCCCATTTTTACTAATTATGTCACTGTGTAATACTGTGCCTATGAAGAAGCCCCAGAAAAACATGAATTCACAACCATGTTCTTGCCCTATTGTATGCATATGTCTTTTATTCCCTAATTCATATTATTTACATGATTTCTCTAGAGAGATGCTGAATGCTAGAGACCAAAGGAGCTCTAGAGATGATATGCTTAGATCCCATCATTTGATAGAACAGAAAATGACATTCTTTTTTTTTTTTTCCTTTTTGTCTTTTTTCGTGACCGGCAACAGATCGCAACCCT
>NW_007729458.1:222571-222837 GCF_000696425.1 Galeopterus variegatus | reverse complement strand
ACAAAGGCTTGGCTTCAGTTGTACCTTAAAAATGGTTATCATATAACAGGCAGTGGCAGGCATCACTATTTTAAAAGAGAAACTGAGTACCAGAGGAATATAGTGAGATCATGTTCAAGATGTACATTGCCCAAGAAAACATTGTGGTGAAAAGCAATTACTTAAAATCCTTTTGAAGTCACAAGGGATTCGTTCTTTTAAAATCATTTTCAGAGTTAAAAAAAAAAAAAAAGAACAGTTTTAGAAAAAGAATAAATGAATAGCTT
>NW_007729458.1:205956-222111 GCF_000696425.1 Galeopterus variegatus | reverse complement strand
CAGAGCTCCCAACTTATTTGACTCTCTTATGTAATGAAAGAGATAAAGAGCTGCTCTCTCATATGTGGATCTATCCAGGACCACCTATAATGGGAGACATGTCTCTTCCTAGAATCCAGAATGTATTTTTCTGCAAACAAACAGTTTTGTAAACAGCAATTAATAAAGCTGCAATCATACTATATTTCAGGTACATTGTGATCTTTTGTAGGCTTACTGGGAAACCTAACTATTACTTACTATTTCTATAGAAAAAAAATGCATTTAGTGTTTCAAACAACCAACTTGCACATGCAATTTTGGAATAAAGGCAATTCATAAATAGCCTGAGACTATGACCCCTGTGGTGTAGTTCTTGGAAATTTTTGCATCACCTCCATGGTCACAGACACCGCATGCCTATGGGGTGGCTTCAATGGTTGGTAGGGGGTTCTCCAGGCATCTTCACTGGGGTCTCTCCTACCTCTGCCCTTCCAAGTGTCAGATGGCCACACTTCAGCAGCTGAGGCAATAGTCCTTCCAGAAGATGGGCATGCATTACGTCTCCATCTCTACCACAGAGATTCACTGAGGTAGACACTGCTGGCTTGTGGATATGGACATGCACCACCCAGACCCCCTGCCCAGCTGCAAGGTGTGCAGCCAACAGATGGCCTCCAGCTTCTTCATGGTCAGCCTCAACTAGAAGAGCCACTTTGTCCAAGCTCATGCCTTTCTGGCATAGCCTGCATCTAGTGACTGAGCAAGGCAGCCAGATAAAGGCCCCAACAGTTCGGTTCTACATGGGAAACACAGGAAATACTGTCTCCAGAGCTCCCCAGTGGGTTGGCTGAGGTTTTGTTGGTCCTGCATTATGATTCAACTTTTTCTTCTGCCCAATCCTGTAACCTCCCCTTCCTTGGAAAGATTTTTTTGTTTGTTTATTGATAACAGACTTTGCTTTTTCAAGCAGTTTCTGGTATACAGAAAAACTGAGAAGATAGTACAGAGTTCCTGTATACCCTGCATCCAGTTTCTCCCTTATTAGTAACACCTTACATTAGTATGATCAGTTTGTAAATTAATAAGCCAATATCAATACATTACTATTAACTAAAGCCTATAGTTTATTTACATTTCTTCAACGTTTACCTAATGTTCTTTGTCTGTTCCAGATTCACATCCAAGATAGCACGTCATATTTAGTTGTCATGTTGCTCTAGTCTCCTTCTCCTTTCACAGGTTTTAATCCTAATAAACATATTGCATCTCAAATTCCATTTTAGAATCTGCTTCCAGAGAACCTAACTTGTGACAGCCTACCCAACAGCCATTCTCTCTTCTTCTTGCTAACGGCAATTTCTATGTGCAGCAATGGGCCCAGCCCCAGAATGTAAATCACAATGGGCCTAATCCAATAGGTCAATCCCAGTCTTGTTTTCTGGTGACTGACCCAAGGGTGGACATATGACCCAGTCCTGACTAAGACACAAGGGAATGTCTGCCAGGGGATTTCTGAGAAGATTTTCCTCTTTGATTAAAAAATATCTACATCACAAGTTTTCAAGGAGAAAGTTTGTGGGTATTTTTTGGTCCATTTCTCTCTCTATCTGCTTTAGACACTGCCATGTGATGCTAGAAACTGCAGCAACTGCAGGCAACAAGGCAAAGGAGGAGGGGCAAAGGCTCCTGGATATTTCATGGCATCAATGATTTGCAGAACTGACACTGTAACTGGAATTTTTAAGTAAATAATAAACATTCTTATGTTTAAGACACTACTAGTGTTGAAGGGTTTGGATACCCATATCGGTCAGCCACCAAAAAAAAAAAAAAAAGACACTGCCAGTTGAATTTTCTGTTACTTGCAGCTGAAAGCATTTCTAACATGCACTCACTCAGGCTCACACAAGAAAAAGGTTACCATAAGGATTCACATAGCTAAAAGGGTGATAGAATCTCATAAAGTTTTTCAAGAACAGAGCTAGGCCTCACAAAGCCTGAATTGAACAGTAGTTCTACATCCACAGCTGCCATAAAGACCCCCATGAGCAGTTTTAATGTTCTCACTCCAGTGCAAGAACAGAGCTAGGCCTCACAAAGCCTGAATTGAACAGTAATTCTACATCCACAGCTGCCATAAAGACCCCCATGAGCAGTTTTAATGTTCTCACTCCAGTGCTCAACTCTGTATGTCTTTTCTCTATCTCATAACTTCTGGTTCCTCATGAATATGATTTACTTAAGGCTTAAGTCTCTTTTTATCTAATGATCTTTCAACTTCAGCTCCCACTAGAAACTCTCAACATGTCCCTGTTGAAACGCCTCAGAGAGGGAACATTATTGATGCAAGTCATCTTTTTCTGCCAAGACACACCACAGTACAATGGCGAGCCTAAAGCTTACCTGTCGTTGACACAGTATTCTGTCTTAGTTCAATCAACTGCTTGAAGGAACAAGGTCACATGGTATAAAGCCTACCCATACAGAGCTGCCCCTTCAACAGGATGGTACGCGAGACCGAGGGATGGTCAGGCACAGGGACACATAGGGTCCAGCACAGCAGCACCCAGGAGCAGAAAGGTGGAGATATAGATGCTCTGCACTCTTGTCCTCATTTCTGCTCCCTCCCTCAGCAAATTAGTTTGATTCTTATACTTTTTGTCTGTTTTGATTGTTATTACTATAAACATTACTGTCTCACATAAATAAAAGATAAGATGTCTCCAAATATGCCTTTGGTCACTGCTAGCAGAAAAGAGAGAGGAAGAGACATGAAAGGAGAAGAAAGAAGGAGAGAGAGAGGAAGAAAAGAAGAAAGAAGAAAAAACAGGGCAAGAGAGTACTGTATTTGACAGGCACAGACAGGTGTTGACTTGGCACTTTAGCATGAGAGGGTGACAGAAAGCAAAATCAGGGAGAAGTGAGGTCCAAGCCAGCTCCCAATTCAGCTCAGAACCAATGGGAAATAGAGAAGGTTTCACGGAAGACAGAGGTTTTAATGGGTGACATCAACTAGACTAATCCAACAGGCTCCTGCAGTATAATCCTGCTGCATGGAGAGCATTCCATTGACTCAGCCATACCAGGGGTCATACCATTCATCCCACAGGAGTGTCATCGCCCTTACCCTAACATCAGCATTATGATACAATTTTATGGCATATCTCATTAGAGAGGCCTAATTCCATTTCCAAAAGAGCAAAAGCACCAAATTTACCCCTGGGATTAAGACAAGCAATGTGAAAATCCAGCCCAATGTATCTAAAAGCACAGAGGGAAACTCTGAAAATGGGATTTTACTCCATGACTACCAGAAGTTTCTTGAAAGCATTTGCTTTGCAGAAATCTTGGCTTTCATTCCTCTCTTGATTTTTTAAGCTAGCCTTTGAACATTACTCAGTAGGTAGTTGGCCCTTTTGATGTTTGGCACTTGCATAAAAGGGATGAGTTATTTAATTTTCTGCAAAGGCAACCAAGCCTGTTCTGTATGTAAAAAGGCAAGCCGTTCAAGCATATGCGACTGTGCTGGGGGAGTGAAAGCTTTTCTTGTTTGAAAGTTCAAAGTTAACATGTCAATTGAATCCCAAGGAATTGTGCATCAAACCCTGAAATGTGCACACTAAGTCAGGCAACTCGAAGTGAAGGGTTAAACCCATTATCAAGAAAATTAACAGGAACCAAAGCAACGCTCATGGTGGAAAACTTTTTTCTTTTCTTTTTTTCCAATTATCTAACTTGGCTGTCTGATTACCAAATAGAACGTTGGCAATCCAAAGGAAAATCTAAAAGGAACTTCAATTGGCTATGTCCACAAAAGCAAGCAAATTAGAAGTATGGTTTGATTATGCAGATGGGTTAGAATACAGGCTAGTGGGAAAGGTAGTTTAGTTTGAATGGTCCAGATTGGTCACTTGTGTGGAATTGAGTTGATGTGTCGTGGTAGAAGTTTTGGGGTTTTTTTTCTTTCTGTGTGTGTGTGTGTGTGTGTGTGTGTGTGTGTGTGTGTGTGTGTGTGTTAAACATATATAACATAAGGATTACCACTTTAAGCATTTTTAAACATGAAATTGTATGGAATTAATTACATTCACAATGCTGTGTAACTACCACCTCTATCTATTTCCAACTTTTTTGTCATCCTAAACATAGACTCTGCACCAATTAAGCAATAACTTATTATTCCTCTTCTCTCCCCCTCCCCATTTCTGGTCACCTCTAATCTACTTCTTTCTCTGATATTTTTTTCCTTTTTATTTTTTCTTTTTGATTTATGATAATTCTACATATCAATGGAGTACAGTATGATATTTGGGTATGATATTAAGGTACATTTTTACAGTGTGCAAGGGTCATATCAGTGTATTTAGCATGTCCATCACCTCAAACATTTGTCACCTCTTTGTGTTGGGAACATTCAACATCCTCTCAACTAGCTACTTGAAGTTATACAGTTCTTTGTTGTTGACTGTATTCCCCCTATATTGCTATAGCACACTAGATCTTATTCTTCATACCTCTCTACAATTTTCTATCCATTTCCTTCTTAATCACTTCTTTGATCCATTGGTGATTCCAGTACATGTTGTTTAATTTCCACATATTTGTGTAGTTTCAAAAGTTCCTCTTGTTATTGATTTCTAGTTTTATTCCATTTTTGTCTGAAAAAATACAATCCACTGCACTTCTCTTTCTGGAATGCCCTTTTTGAATGGCTTCTGGAATTCAAATATTTGTTTGCTTAATAATATTCCATAAATCTTGTAGGCTTTCATTTTTTTGGGTGGGGGGTTGTTTGGTTGGTTGTTTTTTTTTTAATTTACTGATTAAAAAAACCTTAAGTTCAGTGAAAAAAAAGGGGGGGCAGGGGGTGGATTTTTTCAAGGCTAAATAGTAACTGGGGTGTTGGACCAGCCTTGGTCTTTAGTTAACTACACTTATCCATGTTTACATGAATTTTTTTCAGACCATAATAAAAGTAACAATATAAAACCAGCATGTGTGGAGTACACTAACATTTATAAAGCAAATGTATTTCACAGAGCCTAGTTTCTAAAGCCCTGTATTTTCAGGTTTAGCCTAACTTCTTAAAATTACATATAGAAATGTTAACCTTGCAAAAGACAGGAAACTTTCCCCAGGCTAAAGTCTCTATTGAAGCTAAGAATTGTAACACAGCAAAATTGCTGGCTCAAAGGGTAGATGTCCTTGGTGCAGGTTAACCTTACTTAACTGTTATGTAAAAATGCTGAGGAAACTGCTATAGGAAAAGACAGTATTTGCTAAGAACAAGCTTTTGTTGGTGGATTGACTTAACCTTTTGCTAATTGCATTACGGAATGTCACTTTGTTATTTCACTGATGTTACCAGCTTCTATTGTTAAACTACACTCAGCCATAACCCCACCTATGTTCCTTTTCTGTAACTTTCTAGCCTGGAGAATAAAAACTGAGACAGAACCCCAGTTCAGTGTTAATTTTCCAAAGGAGGAATGCTTCTTTCATGAGGGTTCTGAGAAGTTAACCCCGTCAGGTTGTCTCACTGCTCAGAGGAAATGGGCTTTGAGTAATCCTTTGTGTCTCTGTCACTCAGGGGAGAGAGGTGACAAATCCGTGTGAGGCAAAGCAAAAAGCATGACCAAAATTTCATTTTGCTTGTATGTTTTCCAGGAAGAATTGTGAAACCATAATTTTAGAAAGTGGTGAGTGTGTCTTCAAATTGGCTTAGAATATTTAAGTTCAAATTATGGGAGTTTTCTAGCCATTATTCTCCAATCACCTATTCCTTTACAGCAAAGACAATACCATGTGCTATGAAAGCAGTTTCAGGTTCTTCCTGGGCACACAACTAAAATACATTTCACAGCCTTCTGCAGATAGGATGGGTCTTTGGGACTGAGTTATGGCTAATGAAATATGAGTATGAGTGATATACACCAGTCCCAGAAAAGATCTCCCATGCTCTGTTATCCATTCATTTTTCTGTTTCTGTAGTGATCTTGGAGGCCACAAGTTGAAGCTAGCACAGCTATTAGATGGAAACACTCTGCCCCCTCTTTTTTCTTAAAATTTATCAATATACAATGTGGTTGATTTTCATGTCCCTTTACCAATTCTTCCTTTTCGCCCCTCTTTTCCCCTCTCCCCCACGCCATCAACATCATATCTGTTCACTAGTCTTAGGCTTTGTTCATTTTTTAAAAATTCTTTTCTCTTTTTTTCCCCCTGGGTTATTTCAAAACAGCTGTCTACAAGGTCAGAAATTATTTCTTCTGCATGATCTAGCCTATTGTTGAGACTCTCAGATATGTTTTTTATTTCATTCAATGAATTCAATTCCAAGATTTCTGTTTAATTTTTTATGATATCTATCTCTTTGTTAAATTTCTCATCTGGATCATGAATTTTTTTCTGATTTCTTTGAATTATTTGTCTGCATTCTCTTGTATCTCAGTGAGCTGAAGAAAGACAAAACAAGATGCATGACTCTGTTCTCCTTAAATAAGCATAGCCAACAAGGAAAGACTGGATAGCATATAAAAATTAGTTTATGCTTTTTAAAATTATTTTTGTTTTCTGTATCAGCATGTTGCTTTTTCCATGGTTGTCCCCTCCAAACACTGTAATTCTTGATATTTCTCATTTTTAAAACTTATTTTTGTTCTGAGGCACTCTTCCTTTGTGTGTCTATCTGTACCAGGAAGTTGGGCCACTTCAGGAAAGCATGGTCCAATATATGGCTGACAGAAATTCCTTACCATCAATCAGAACATGCCCCTGCCCAGACATTCCAAGGAAATGTTCATTTTCCAGAAACGTTCACAATGCTGTCAGAGGGGGTTTCTTTATTATGGAGCATGCTGGTCAGCTACACAAGGAAAGTCATGTGGACAGACAAACCCCCAATAAGGAGTTTCCTTTTTGCAATCAAAAATAATTAGATCCCTGGCTACTTTAAGCTAATTCTTCTAAAGACTAAAGGAGGAAAATAAGGTCTAGGGAGAGTCTTGTCTTATGTCAAGAACTACAAAAATTCAGGATAGAGAGAAGAGCAAGGAAAAAGGTAAAGGCAACAGAGACAGTACCCTTTATATGAATCAAAGTTGCTTTACTTCATAGACTTTAGAGATTTCAAGGAAAAGGATGGTCAACATTATTGACAGCCCAGAGACAGAGCCATTCATTCAATCATTCAAGAAATATTTATTGACTGTCTACAATGTGGTAGGACTGTTCACAGGACAAGACAACACAGACATGATCTCTGTCCTCATGGAGCTTTCAGCCCAGTGAGGAGGCCAGATCTTAAAAAAACAATTACACAATTAATTGTGGGAAGTATTACTATGGAAAAGTGTATGGTGCCGTGAGAATGAATGATGGGGATACATAACATAGTCTGGGGGTCAAGGAAGCCCTCTCTGTGGAAATGACATTTAAGATGGGCCCAGAAAAGCAAGTAGATGTTTGCCACATTAAAAAGCGAATAGAATTTGTTTCAGGCAGAGAGAATATGAATATAGACACAATCAGGTCTGGAAATCATAAGCAAGATAGACTTGGGGGGCAAAAAAAATGAAGTGTGGATTTGTTACCAGAGGAGAGGGTCCAGGGATGTCAGATTCCTGACCTCAACAAGGTCCTTGACTCCACCATAGGAAAGAATTCAAGAGCAGAGTCAAAGTAGAAAGTAAACGCAAGTTTAATGCAAAGAGTAAGGAATATACACTTCACAGGCAAAGTGCGGGCTGACTCGAGTGTGAGTAGCAGCCTCATTTTGTCCTTGTTTCCACCTATTATAGTCGGCTATCTATACATATTCATGCTATGACTATTTAACTAAGGGTGTGGTTCCCGGTTATGTAAATCTTAAGTGACTCTAGCCTTGTACATGCTCTCTTTGTTCCTTTTGGCGCACACTCAGTGATAAATTCCAGCACGTACACAGAGTGTACTTAAAATATGCTTGGTGCTCCCTAGCACTTCCAGTGGAAAGTCATTCAAAGCCAAACTCCTTTCTACTAAGCATGCACAACCACTGAAATCAATCAAACTTGCTTCCTGCTATCTCTATCTTCCTGTGTTGTGCTCAAAAATAGGTGCAACATGCAACAGTACCTCTCTTCTAACTCAGGGCCACAGGGAAAGCCCTGAGACTCTGGGGAGTGGTTTGAGACTTAGAGGAGTGGCTTGAGACCCATACAGGTGGGAACCCAACATTGATTGCTCCTAATAGCCAAGTCTCCCTATTATGTGTTCTTACAGCACTCTCTCTCTATCCTCCAGGGTTCACAATTGTATGTGCATGTGTGGCTTTTTTTTTCCCAGACAAGAAATAGAGATTACTATCAGTCACCATTACCAAACTGTAAGATCCAGAACAGCCGAAACCATTTGCTGTTCCATCCACTATTACAAACCCAGGACCTATCACAGAACCTAGAACATCATATGTGCTCAATAAACATTTGTGGAATGAATGAATAAAGGAAAGAATAAGTGAATAAGTGATTGTTACAGTGTAAAATTCTCTAAACTTTTTTCCAACTCAAAATTCAAATGTGCCCTATTCCCACAGGTTATATTTTTTGTTCCTTTTCTTGTTTTCATATTTTCCACTGAATTACATGTTTTTCCCGTTGCTTATTACTTGCCTGCTCATAGACAAAGCCTAGTACTCCAGATGCTGCTATATAAAGTTAGAATTTTATAAAATGTAAGTTTATCAGGCCCTGGTCAAAGGAAGCAAATCCTGAAGAACTTTCTTTTCTCTACCCATAATAGTGCAGGTTATCAAAAGAGTAACAACAGAGCTGATTAATTTACCAAGAGGCTCCCAGACAAGTAGTCTTTTGATTTGCTTTTACTACTTACACACTAGGCTACAGCTAGTTAAAAAAACAAAATTCAAAAGCTGTTTTCATTTACATTTTTGGCTTCTCCAATGAAACAGATTACCTAAAAGTAATGGACCATCAGAGGGATACAGTTATCCCTTCTACAACCTGCACTGAAACACACACACACACACACACACACACACACACACACGCACGCACGCACACACGCGCACAGGCACACACACAAAGTGGATTTCCAGCAAGGTGCATTTTTTTCCTGAAAAATTCTTAGAATTAACATGATTCTATTTCAATGGTTTATTAACATGTGCTCTTTAATATGCTAGTCTTAAAAATGAACGTGGACAGGATTATATATTATTCATTTTTGTATCTGAAAAATATCCCAATTCATAATTTAAAGTATTCCTAGTGTCAACAGTTAAAAAAGAAATAGCTTATGTTTTCACTCTGCTGATTATAATAGGAGAAAAGCTGTTAAATGCCTAGTTGTTTGCACTAATCTAGATCATTATAATATCACACACATAGATTTACAATATTTTAAATAACTGATTGACTCTACCATCTTTGAGAATATAAAGTTTTTTTTCAGCAGGGAGCAAACATGATTTTAAAAATTGGTTTGGTATCCTCTGAAACCTCGTTTCTATTTCTCTGAGTGTTTCCACCCATGAAACTCAAGACGTAAATCTACTGCACTTTGCCAAAGGACATCTAACATATAATTACTGCAGGTATCTGAAGGGGCATATACTCATATTCAGGACTGCCTGTCTGGAAAACAGAGGAGACTATATCAGGTCTGATCTTCAATCCTGCCTCTTAATTAGTCTGCCTCAAGCACTCGTTCCTTGTGTGAGAGTTCAGCTTATTTAAGTCAGGATGATCATATTATGAATGCAGGAAGTAATGGCTATTCTTGGTATTTGCGAAGACTGAAAGACACATCTTGGATACATTTTTCTAATAATACAGTATAAAATACAGCAAAGGATTGTGCTTAGGTTGGACCTTTATCAATTTTGTGGGAAATGGTAACAAGTCGAAGTTTAATAACAATGTGCCAAAAAAGGATGTCTTAGCAAAAATAGTGGCATCCATCCTAGCATAATTTATCTGTCTAGTTCACAGGCAGATTTGTGAAAGCTTGAGCAATTTTCTTCTTGCCAAGAAAACTGGCTTTTCTGTCCAATTGTTTTTTCATAGAGAGAAACTTTTATTTTTTATCAACATTATTTACATACATTGATATTTCATGTATCACATATTTCAAATATTACATATTTCTCCTTTGATTCTTAATTACAGATACATCTTCTACAAATAGCTTTATCAAGATATAATTCACATACCATATAATTCACCCATTTAAAATGTACAATTCGGTGGCTTTTATTATACTTACAGAATTGTGCATCCATCACCACAATCAATTTTAGGACACTCATTACCCTTCAAAAGAAATCTCATACCCCTTAGCCATCATTCCGCAATCTTCCCATCCCTCAACCTTAGGCAACCACTAATCTGTTTTCTGTCTCTATAGATTTGCCTACTCTGGACATTTTATATAAATGAAATCCTATTATCTGTGGTCCTTTGTGACCAGCTTCTTTCATTTCACACAATGTTTTCAAGGTTCATTCATGTTGTAGCAGATATCAGTACTATATTTCTTTTCATTATGACTTTATTATATTCATTATGACCCATATAACTAATAACATGCCATTGTATGTATATACCACATTTTATTTATCCATTAATCAGCTGATGGCTATTTGGTTTTCATTTTTTCGATATTATGAATAATGCTGCTATAAACATTTGTATACAGGTTTTTGTGTGAATATGTTACATTTCTCTTGGGTCTGTCAGAAATGGCATTGCTAGATAATATACTAATTCTATGTTTAACAGTTTGAGAAACTGCCAGACTGTCTACCAAAGCCTTTACATCCAGAGGTGTGTAAGAGTTCCAGTATCTCCACATCAATAGTGCAAAGGTGAATCCTACAATTTCCTTAATTTACCACTTTGAGAGAATTTCTATGCTGCAGCACACAGAGAGGGTAGAGCCCAGGGCCCAACCCATCCCCTGAGTTGAGGAGATAGACCTGAGATTTTAAGGAGACAAAGGTAGCTAGACTTCATGAGGCAGAGTACAGAAAAGGAAAGAACTGCACAGAGACAGAGAACACTAGAGCTGTACAGAGGGTCGCCCTGGAGAATTCAGTTGAGTACTGATAAACCCATACATGTGAGGAAGCTGCCCAAGTACAAGCCAGGAAGAATATTAGAGGTAACAACAACTAGTATTCACACTGTGTTGTGTAGTGAATTGTGCCCATTCCCACCAGCCAGACTGAAAAACCTCCAGATTCACAATATTCTCACCCAACAAGGTAAAATTCACAATGTCTGGAATCCAGTCAAACTTACCACACATAAAAAGAAGCAGGAAAATATAATCCCCGCTGAGGAGAAAAATCAATCAACTGAAACAGATACAGATATTGCAATTAGCAGACAAGGACATTAAAACAAACAAAACTATAGTCTGTATTGCAAAAGTTAAGTAGAGTCATGGAAAATACTTTTAAAAACGAAATTTCTAGAGATAAAAACTACAATGTTTGAAATAGAAATATGTTGGATGGGATTAACAGCTGAGTAGTCACAGTAGAAGAAAAAGTTAGGCAATTTGAAGACATAGCAACAGAAGCTATCCAAAATGAAATAAGGAGAGAAAAAAATGATACCAAAAAAAGGAAAATTAAAAGAGAATCAGTAGCTGTGGGACAACTTCAAGTGGTATAACATACATGTAATTGGAGTACCTGAAACGGGGTGGAGAACAGAAGAAAATTTCTGAAGAATTTATAGATGAAATTTTTTCAAACTTGATGAAAAACTATAAATTCACAGATTCAAGACTTTCAATGAACCCCAAACACAAGAAACCAAGAAAACTATACCAAGATACATAATAATAAAATTGCTGAAAACCAATAATGAACAGAAAAATTTTCAAAGCAGCCAGGGAAAAAAAAAGAAGCACTACATGCAGAGAAACAAATGTAAAGGTGACAGCCAATCTTTCATTAGAAACCGTGTAAGTGAGAAGAAAGTGGAGCAACATCTTTAATGAACTGAAAGAAAAAACTGTCAACCCAGCTGTGTTAGTCCGTTTCTGTTGCTTATAACAAAATACATGGAACTGGGTGATTTATAAGAAAATGAAACTTATTGCTTACAGTTTCTGAGGCTGGGAGTCCACAGTCCGAGGAACACATTTGGTGAGGGTCTTGGTGGTGGTAACAGTGACACAGGGTATCACATAGTGAAATGGTAGAGCAGAGAGAGAAACTAACCTCCTCATTCACTCTCCTTTTAAAGCCCTCCAAACCATGCCCCTGACCACCATTGTTAATCCATTCACTATAGCATGGTTCTACAATCTAATCACCTCTTCAAGGTCCCACCTTTCAACTACCATAATAGGATTTTATACCCTCAACAGTTAGAGTAGGGATTAAGCTTCTAATATATGAAATTTGGGGGACATAATTCAGTCCACTACACCAGCCTTCTATACTCGGTAAAAATATCTTTCTAAACAAAGGCAAAATAAATTTTTTTCAGACCTACAAAAGCTGAAAGAATTCATTACCAATTTCCCACGAAGCGGTATAGTGTTATTTGAAAGTACTTAGATCAGTTTTAATGTCTATTATAAACCCTAGGGCAAACACTAAAAAAAAAAATTTAAGTATATTAATATGTTTAGAGAGAAGAGAAAATAGAATCATATAAAATGCTCAATTTAAAACAGAGAAATCAGAAAAAGAGGGGAAGATAAATGGAATGGAAAAAGATATACCATGCTAACACTAATCAAAAGATGGCTGGATTAACTGTACTAATTCCAGACAAAGCAGAATTTAGAACAAGAAAAATTTTCATAAAGAGTGGCACTATAAAATGATAAAGGGGTTAATTCTCCAAGAAGATATAACAATCCTTAACATTCTTTTAATATTCTATAAAATACAGCAAAGGATTGTGCTGTATATACCTAACAACAGAGCATCAAAATACATGAGCCAAAAAACTGAAAAAACTGCAAGGAGAAATAGACAAATATTGTAATTGGAGACTTCAACATCCTTCATTCAGTAATTGATAGATCCAGCAGGCAGAAAATTATAGTTAAACTAAATAGTACCATCAATCAACTGGATCTAATTGACATTTATAGACTATTTCATCCAACAACAGCAGAATACTCATCCTTCTCAAGTACACATGGAACATTCATCAATACAAAGCACATTATGGGCCATAAAATACACTTAAACAAATATAAAAGAATAGAAATCATACAAAGTATATTCTCAGACCACAAGGGAAATAAACTAGAAATGAATAACAGAAAGATAGCTGGAAAATTCCAAAATATTTGGAGATTAAATGACACACTTCTAAAAAGACTAATTATACCAAGTGCTACTTAAAACTGGAACTCTGACACACTACTTATGGGAACTCTGACACACTGCCTATGGGAAAGTACAACCACCTTGGAAAATAGTTTCCCAGTTTCTTAAAAAGTTAGTCAGAGACCTACCATATGATCCAGCCATTCTATTCCTAAGTATTAACCCAAGAGAAATGAAAGCATATATCCATATAAAGACTTATACATGAGTGTTCACGTAGCTTTATTTGTAATAGCCAAAAACTAGAAACAATTCAAATGTACTTCAATAGTTGTAAGGATAAACAATTGTGTTATAACCATACAATGAAATACTCCTTAGCAATAACAAGGAATGAACTACTGATGAATGTGACAATCATCAATAAAAAGAAGCCAGACAACACAAGAGTGCATGGTACATGACTACCTTTACATAAAATTCTAGGAAATGTAAACAAATCTACAGTGACAGAAAGAAAATCAGTTTTGCCTGGGGATGGCTGGGGGCAGAGGTAGGATGCAGTAGGGTGGGAGGGAAGGACTAGAAAGGGGAATAAGGAAACTCTAGGATGTAATGGATATGTTCATTATCTTGATTGTGTCAGTCGTTTCATGAGTACATACATATGTCAAAATTTTTCAAATTGTACACTTATTGCAGTTTATTGTTATGTCAATTATATCTAAAGAAATTTGTTTTCAAAATATTACTACAGATAATGCAAAGATTCAGGAAAAACTGAATTTTATATAATATAAATATTTCTCTTGCCCTGGGGCCAGATTAAGGCATTTTCCAATCTAAGCATCTTTTCCTGGTTAGTTTAGTTGTCTATTACAGACCACTGAAATTCTAAAATTATTAGTGATAAACTAATTCATGCAGCTCATCTCATTTTGTTTTGTTCCATGCATTGTTCTTTCAGCAAATGTGTGTCTGGTCATAGAGGGTAGCAGGGTGAAAGTATGTGGAGAGAAAAGAGCCTCAAAATAAATGAATGGTAGGTCAGGAACATTATCTTTTTATACAAATAAAGACACCACACTATATTCTACAAAAAGGTATTTTATATCTACATTTTTACTGAGCATCTCCTTGCAAATGTCAACTCCAAGAGACTGAAATTGCATTATTTATGAGTGCTTCATAGAGCATCTGGGGCTTAAACATCCTACTTGATGAGAATGAGGATGTTCCAACCAAATCTTGATTTTGCTTTAAAATTCTATTTAGTTATTTTGCAGCTGCTTAAAACAAGTGTGTCCTTTTAGGGCTCTAAAAAAGGCAAACAAACAACAGCACATCCAAACTCTATCAATGTAAAAATTAAATTACTTTATAATTGCATATTATTCATCCTGTTTGTACAACATAGTGGTTTCAATGGTATTCTTAAAATTCTATAAATTAACATATCTGTACAGGTATTACACATATGGCTTAAAATATGTATGGAGGTTATAATATTAAACAGTTTTCAAAGTTAGGGGAAAAAAATGCAAACAAACAAATATAACCCATTTTTTTAGACACCATCTGAATATCATGAGATATACTTTGTGTAACTATATTTTAGATCCCGAGCATGTGGGCCTTTATTTATTTATAAATGGCAGACTTAAGTGCTCTCACCTTTGCAGGCTTTCCCTGGAGATCTGTTGATGACCATTTTAGTTATGGGTTTCTCCACTGCAGGGTACATTACCCAGAATTTATCTTGCCTGTCACCTCTAGATATCATTAACTTAATCATATCCTGCCTATTTCACTACATTGAGAAAAAAGGAAGATTAACATATATTACAGACACTTAGTAAGTTACCTAAATATATTAAATAAAGCAATGCTTCTAAAAGTTTCCAGTTTTATGGGTAACATGAATAGCTTTTCTCCAATAAACTAGTGTTACGGAATGGACTTCCACAGAGAAGCGGTCCACTCAGAAGATTGGAGAGTCAGGTATTTTATTATGCCAGAGGGCCCCGATGAGCTAGCGCTTCAAAATTCGAGCCTCAAGTCTAGGTCCTGCAGGGATTATATAGGCAGACTCTTCCGGCCTCTTTTAAGTTTTGTTCTCTCAGCATTCACATAGCCAGCACAGCAATCATTGTAATAAGCGAGCATGTATACAAAAGCGGGAGTAGAACAGCTGATCATCAGTAAAGCTGATACAATAAGTAGGTTCTGTTCTAAAGGCAAAACAGGTTACTGAAAGAATTAATTTTGTATTTTTCCAACACTAACTTCCTTATTTCTCTCTTCTATAAGCCGCATTTTCTTTCTTGGCACCTTTGAAATGAACACCTATATTAGGTCGTTTCTTTTGCTTATAACAAAATGCATGGAACTGGGTAATTTATAAAGAAAATGAAATTTATTGCTTACAGTTTCGAAGGCTGGGAAGTCCAAAGTCCAGGGAACACATCTGGTGGTGGTGACTGACCCAGGGATCTCACATTGTGAGATGGTGGAAGCAGACTAACCTCCTCATTCACTCTCCTTTTAAAGCACTTAGAATCACACCCGTGACCACCATTATTAATCCATTCACTGTGGCATGGTCCTACAATCTTACCACCTCTTCAAGGCTCCATCTTTCAATTACCATAATAGGATTTCCCACCCTCAACTGTTACAGTGGGGATTAAACCTCAACGAGTTTAGACTAGAATATATCAGAGTGCACCAACTTATAAGGGTATGGAATTAGGGTAAGTATTCTTTATGGTAAATTTTGTGAATACATACATATCACTATATGAAATACATGTAATTTAACATAAATAAAAGACATGGTTGTTTTTTATTGTTTTTAAATTTATTAATAC
>NW_007729458.1:203681-205586 GCF_000696425.1 Galeopterus variegatus | reverse complement strand
CCTCTTCAAGGCTCCATCTTTCAATTACCATAATAGGATTTCCCACCCTCAACTGTTACAGTGGGGATTAAACCTCAACGAGTTTAGACTAGAATATATCAGAGTGCACCAACTTATAAGGGTATGGAATTAGGGTAAGTATTCTTTACGGTAAATTTTGTGAATACATACATATCACTATATGAAATACATGTAATTTAACATAAATAAAAGACATGGTTGTTTTTGATTGTTTTTAAATTTATTAATATGATTTTTTTTTACATTCTAAGATTTTGTTGCTGAGCATTGGGGGGAGTGGGAGAGGGGAAGAGGGAAGGAAACAGGGTGGGAGAAGGAGGAAGGGATGGTGAGATTGAGGCCTATGACACTCCCTTCATTCCTGCTGGAGAGCTCAGGGCATTTCCTGCTGCAGCTCGGTGGTTGTTGCTGGGCTGGCTGCAGGTGTCAGGTGGGGGCATGGCTGAGGCCTCCAGCCCTCCCCCGTCCCTGGTTGGGAGCCCAGTGGGCTTCTGGTCCTTTTAGGTTTTATAGGTGATCTTTGGTGATGGGAGACCTTTACTAGTTAATATCAAACTCTGTCTCTGGTCTGTGGGATTTTTGTTTTTTCTTTCAGTTCTTTGTTGGATTAGTTAATATTCCCACCACTTAAACTCTGTGCTGGAACAAATTTGTTGTCCTTTGCTTACTTATAAAGTGGGGGAATTTCCTGTGGGACCAGCACTTGAGCCTTGTAGTTGAGCTAAATTGCTGCTTTGCTGCTGATTCTGTGGGGAAGGCTTTTTGCACAGCTCAGGTTTTAATTGTTGACTTTGCATGTACTTCTGGGTCTTGTGAGGTCTGGTGTACCTGGGTTGTGTGGAAACTCTGGTCTGGGCCTGAGAGCAAACTGTACCTCCTGCAGATCTGCATTCCTGACCAGTTGCCACTGAGTGGTCCTGCACTGATTGGAGGGTGAGTCAGCTGTCCATGCTGTGTCCCAGTGTTCCCCTGGTGGGCCCATCTCCCTCACTGCCCACACTCCAAACACTTCCCATGGCATGGGCTGTGTGCTGTCCCTTGAGATGACTCACTGTCCTCTGAGTGGCTCCTTTTTTCAGTTGTTATGGCTCCTCACTCCTGTGTGGTTCCACAGGACACCTGTTAGTGGTTTTGCTGGCCTGGGGGCCACCAAGGCCCTCTTCTCCCCTGCAGCCTCCAAGCAACTTCATACTAAGGGCACAGCTGCAGTTTTTGCCAGCTCCAGCCTTGAAGCAGCCAGGATTCAAAACGGTAGGAGCGATCCTTTCTTTCTCTCATCGTGTCTTCTCCTATCTTCATGAACTCTGTAGGTCTCTCCTCCTCTTCCGTTGAGCTCTAGTGGCCCCAGCTTGGAGGCTGTTGCTTTTTAATAGTTGTAAATTGGTTGAGTTGTGGGAGAGAGTGATGCTGGGGATCGTCTATTATGCCATATTGACTGTAAGCCTTCCCTAAAATACATGTTTGTATGTGTTTGTATATACAGCCATGTGCTGCATAAAGATGTTTCAGTCAACAAGGACTGCATATACAATGATGGTTGTAGCAATAGACTATACCATATGGCCCAGGTGTGTAGTAGGCTATACCACCTAGGTCTGTGGAAGCACACTCTATGATGATTGCACAATGACAAAATTGCCTAACGACTCATTTTTCAGAATATATCCCCATCATTAAACAACACATGGCTGCATATATATCACATAATTATGACATATACATGACATGAGATTATATCCATCTTATAGTCACAATGTATTTTTTTTCATGAAAACCACTAGCTAAAGGAATTCCCCAGACACCCTTCCCTTTGGAGTGCTTTCTCCACTCAGTTTTTTTTTTTTTTTTTTTTTCCTTTTTTTTTTTTTTCGTGACCGGCAAGGG